>NC_063193.1:34913530-35071030 GCF_017589495.1 Alosa alosa | reverse complement strand
AAACAGCAGATGATTAATGTTAATAAAAATGGTGTTTAATAAATTGTTCAGAACTTACATGGTGGACCAGAATGAGTTAATTAAGTGATGCAAGTTACTGATTATTATGCTGTTTATTATGTAGAATGGGAAAAACAAGAACTTGAATTTGGGACACTGGTGTTTAAGTCCGGGACAGTGCCAAGTAGAATTCGGGACAGCTGCGAGACACTGAGAAAAAAAGTTAATTTTGAGCTCTGCACCACATGCACGCACGCACACACACATGCCTTTAAAATGCACCACACACACACACACACGCACACACACACATGCCTTTAAAATGCACCACACACACGCACGCACACACACACATGTGCACATGCCTTTAAAATGCACCACACACACGCACGCACACACACGCCTTTAAAATGCACCACACACACACACACACACACACCTTTAAAATGTACCACACACACACAGCGCACACACATGCCTTTAAAATGCACCACACACACACACACACACAGCGCACACACACATGCCTTTAAAATGCACCACACACACACGCACACACACTACATTGCTGCGCGCAGTTAGATTTCAATTTCTGGGGGTGGTGGTGGTGGTGATGTTGGGGGTGTTGTTGGGGTGGTGGTGGTGATGTTGGTGGCGGTGATGTTGGTGGTGGTGGTGGTGGTGGTGGTGGCGGTGATGTTGGTGGTGGTGGTGGTGGTGATGTTGGGGTGGTGGTGGTGTTGGTGGCGGTGATGTTGGGGGTGTTGTTGGGGTGGTGGTGTTGGGGTGGTGGTGGCGGTGATGTTGGTGGTGGTGGTGGTGATGTTGGTGGTGGTAGTGATGTTGGTGGTGGTGGTGGTGGTGATGTTGGGGGTGGTGATGTTGGGGTGGTGGTGGTGATGTTGGTGGTGGTAGTGATGTTGGTGGTGGTGGTGGTGGTGACGTTGGGGGTGGTGACGTTGGGGGTGGTGATGTTGGTGGTGGTGGTGGTGGCGGTGATGTTGGGGGTGTTGTTGGGGTGGTGGTGGTGTTGGTGGCGGTGATGTTGGTGGTTGTGGTGGTGGTGATGTTGGGGTGGTGGTGGTGTTGGTGATGTTGGGGTGGTGGTGTTGGGGGTGGCGGTGATGCGGGAGAGCTTTGAAGCTGGCGGAAGGTTCCAGCGCGGCGGAGATCCACTCAGGCCCAGACAGGAGGCCTGCAGGCCATCTCTTTGTTCTGCTGCTGTGCTGCTTGTAGAATGACTACCACGATGATGACGCGACCACACACACACACACCATAATGATTATCACAGTGACGCCGCGACCACACACACACACACACACACACAATAATGATTATCACAGTAATGTCGCGAACACACACACACCATAATGATTATCACGGTGATGCCGCGACCACACACACACACCATAATGATTATCACAGTGATGTCACACCACACAATAATAATAATAATAATCATACCATTTACAAAGAAGCCCTATGCAACAATTTTAGCAAAAATGACCTTAATTATGCAGGTTGGAGAGTCGTTCTTACGGTTCTACAAATACTTTGGTCAAGCCAGGTGCTTCGTCTCCTCCTTGCTTCATGGCTAGATAACTGCCTTAATTATGTGAGTAACAGAGGTCGCTCTGCCCTCCTCATCATCACCTAAGTGCCAGTTGTAGTGAACAATGATGGACGCCACAACCAACTCTTTGCTTTAATATTTATTGCTCTGGAAATATATGACAAAACAAACACACATCAGGCAGGGAGCGAGCCAGTCGCGTCACAGCTCCTCTGACTCAGGACAGTAGCAAAAGAGACAGAGGAGGGGGCCACATGAACACCCAAGGGGTCCCCAGCGTGGGAACCAACCCCTGCCACACCCCCCCACCACCCACTGCACCTCAGAGGCGTGGGAAACCACAAAACATGCCCATAGAACCTGATGAAACGATGGGGAAATTCAGCATAATTACCCCTGCTACACGAATTCAGCATAATTACCCCTGCTACACGAATTCAGCATAATTACCCCTGCTACACGAATTCAGCATAATTACCCTTATTAGCTACACGAATTCAGCATAATTACTCCCCTGCCACACCTAATTCAGCATAATTACTCCCCTGCCACACCTAATTCAGCATAATTACCCTTATTAGCTACACGACCAGCATAATTACCCCTGCTACACGAATTCAGCATAATTACCCCTGCTACACGAATTCAGCATAATTACCCCTGCTACACGAATTCAGCATAATTACCCTTATTAGCTACACGAATTCAGCATAATTACCCCTGCTACATAATTCAGCATAATTACCCCTGCTACACGAATTCAGCATAATTACCCCTGCTACACGAATTCAGCATAATTACCCCTGCTACACAAATTCAGCATAATTACCCTTATTAGCTACAGTCGAGAGTCATATGATGTAGATATAGGAGTCGAGAGTGATGATGTAGATATAGGAGTCGAGAGTGATATGATGTAGATATAGGAGTCGAGAGTGATGATGTAGATATAGGAGTCGAGAGTGATGATGTAGATATAGGAGTCGAGAGTGATATGATGTAGATATAGGAGCTCTAGAGTCGAGTGATATGATGTAGATATAGGAGCTCTAGAGTGATATGATGATGTAGATATAGGAGTCGAGTGATGATGTAGATATAGGAGTCGAGTGATATGATGTAGATATAGGAGTCGAGAGTCATATGATGTAGATATAGGAGTCGAGAGTGATGATGTAGATATAGGAGTCGAGAGTCATATGATGTAGATATAGGAGTCGAGAGTGATGATGTAGATATAGGAGTCGAGAGTGATATGATGTAGATATAGGAGTCGAGAGTGATATGATGTAGATATAGGAGTCGAGAGTCGAGAGTGATGATGTAGATATAGGATTAGAGTGATATGATGCAGATACAGAGCCCGAGAGTGATGATGATATATATAGAGTAAAGCGATGATGTAGATATAGTGAGTCATATGATGTAGATATAGGAGTCGAGAGTGATGATGTAGATATAGGAGTCGAGAGTGATGATGTAGATATAGGAGTCGAGAGTGATGATGTAGATATAGGAGTCGAGAGTGATATGATGATGTGTATGATGATAAATGCATAAGGAGCGTAGATATAGGAGTCGAGAGTGATATGATGTGTATGATGATACATGCAGAAACATGAGCAGTGGATAATAATCTCGTCGTGAATAAACCTGTTATCACAAGCACAAAAATTACAATTACGTTCACTGGTCACGTGGCCGCTCACCGGCACTGTCTTCTGCTCGCTCTCGCTTCGGAAGTTTCAGCACTCTCGTTGTAAAATTTCCAACCGGAAACACATCATGGACCAGTTTTGTCCACCAGATATCAGCATTCCAAACGTTACTTCAGTATGGAGCCAGAGCGAGAAAACGTGAGTTGAAAAATATTTTACTACATTAGTTCATGTTGATGTATGTTACACAAGGATGAATACATGACATTTGGTTCAGGTTCCAATGGCTAAAAGTATAGCTTCAATTTTAAGAGCCATTTTTCTAAATGAACGTTAATGTCAAGTTAATGCTAACGTCAGACAGAAACCAGCCATTTTAGCTAGTTTAACGAACCAACTATTTCAGTGTTTATTTGGGTGAACGGTGTAAAACATACCTTAAAACACTATGCGGGAAATTCTGATAACGGCTCAAAACTTAATCTGAGTTATTCAGAACTTCCGCTGGACTGGGAAATGAGGTTTGTTTTATTCATTGTGTTGAAATGATGTAGATGGGCTTGCCAAGCGTCAGCAGTTTCGGGCTGTGAGAATCATGCAATTTTCCATTAATGTTAGTTAAATTGTCAGGCTAGTATTTCATAGCCATGGTCTTCTGAGGAGATGAGTGACAATTGACCATACACCACGCCTACGCTTATCCCATAGAGCCTCGGGTCTGAGCGAAAAGAGAACATCAGGCTATTTTACGTTCTCTGAGGAGATGAGAGACACAGACCCGTGACTTTTTTTATCGATAAGGCTAGGCATAAAGTCACAGTCTGTGTCAAACGAATCGACCCAAAGAGAACTGTTACTTCTATACTCTTTGCTGTTAATCCTCAGTGTTCCCTTGTGCGGACGGTACATCCCCTCCCATAACATTCCTAAATCCAATTGGCGTACCATATTGCTGGTGTAACATGTAAGGATAATGCCCACGGCGAGGTGTCCATTATCAGAAATACTTACGAAATAAATAAATAAATATGAAATCAATTATTAATACTAAATGTGTATTAATACTAAATGAATTATATTACTATATGAATTGAACTATATAATACTAAATTAATTATAATATTAAATCAATTATTAACACTAAATGAGTTTGACTCTTAGGAATCCAAAAATGACAATTTTTTCATGTACAATCATATAGTGGTTTACATTCTCAGATTAATTTTACTATGTCTCAATTGAATTTGATTCAAAATATAGTATATTATTAGACAGACAATTAGAATGTCTTCTGTTGAAACTTGTCAGCCCTGTTGAATGTTAAGACAAAATATGCTATTCTATGCATATTCACGTGTATGTATTCTTGTTTGTATCATTTTGACAATACAGTGGACAGACTCAACCCATTGCACCCCAGCCCCCACGCCAGCCCTCTGTTCAACAAGAAATGATGAGGTTGTGTTCTGATGGATGAAATCTTGTCTTGTCAATTTTTATCATTCTTTATCTTACACTATATCAAGCAAATTTGTTGTTTTTATGTTTTTAGATCATTTCCAGGGGTGTTCCAAAAGGGCAGTAGAGGGAAGTCCAGGTTTCTGCCCATGAAGAGGAAGGCACCAAAAGAACTACTAATAACATTTTACCTCCGGTTGAAGCGGTTGCGTCAACAACAACCTGACTCATGCTGAAGTATGTGCTAGAAGCAGTTTAACACACACACACACACATATATTGGTACAGTATCACATTGTTGACATTGTTAACACCTTTTGTTCATAATCAGTTGTCCGAGATGCTGTGCCTTGAACACCCCAAATTAAGATGCCTGGACGGAGGTTGGCTCCTCTATAAAGCAATGGGTATTATTTTAAGAATTGTGGTTTAAAAGATTTATTTCTTCTACTTACTTTTATGTTTCTGTATTGATGACATTTTTGCGGTCTACTTTCATTCTCATTGATTTAAAGGATGTAACACCCAAAACACACCCATGACTGATTAAGAAACCTAAGAAAACCATTTTACACCCAGCATTTGATCACACAGTCACGCCATTATATTAGCGAATGAGGACTAGACACACCTTAAATGTCTTTTAACTTCTTGCCTCTGATCAGACGTTTCAGATCGCCAAGATATGTCTCTCATCAAACACACTGATCAATGAATGGCTGCCTTACACAGAATTGTATGTAAAAAATAAAATATCCATGTATCCTTGTAGGAGGAAGTGGACAGAGGCCCCTGCATGTCATCGCTCCTGATTCAGAGGGCTACAATGGGGCTTTGGTCCAAACGGCGAGCAGTGGTGGCAAATCCATTCTGTATTCTGAAAAGAAATGGGCTACAAAGATGGGGCTTTGGTGCAGCCCTGCAATGAGAAGATGCCCGGCTGCAGCTGAGAGAAGATGCTGGTGCTTTCGTAATGAGAAGATCCATTCTGTATATATGCAGCCAGTTCAGTGAGAAGAAGATAAGACTTCAGGAGAAGAAATAATGAGAAGATGCTCAATGCGCAGCCGCCATATGAGAAGATAAGATGTCTATATGCTGCAGCCGCTGCATGAGAAGATAAGACCTGTTAGCCGCTGAGAAGATTACGCAAAGGCAGTCACGGCAACGAAAAGAGAAAGCTACGCCGCAGCCCGCTGCAATGAGAAGATAAGATGCAAGGCTGCCGGCTGCAGCCTGCCGCAGCAGCCGCAGTGAAGAAGGCTAAGATGCCCAAGGCGTGCTGCAGCCGCTGCAATGAAAAGAGAAGATGCCCAAGGCTGCAGTGAGGAAAGATAAGATGCCCTGCAGCGCTGCAATGAAGATAACGAAAAAGAGAAAGATGCGCCGAGAAGGCGTGCTGCAGCGGAGAAGATTAAGATTGCCCCATGCCGCAGCCGCTGCAGTGAGAAGATAAGATGCCCAAGGCTGCAGCCGGGGCTGCAGCCGCTGATAAGATGCTGAGAAGATGAGTGCCGCAGCGCTGCAATGAAAAGAGAAGATGCACGCGCCGCACGCTGCAATGAGAAGGCTGGCTGCAGCCGCCGCTGCAATGAAAAGAGAAGATGCCCAAGGCGTGCTGCAGCCGCTGCAGTGAGAAGATAAGATGCCCAAGGCGTGCTGCAGCCGCTGCAATGAGAAGAGAAGATGCCCAAGGCGTGCTGCAGCCGCTGCAAGAGAAGATGCCCAAGGCGGGCTGCAGCCGCTGCAAGATGCCCAAGGCTGCTGCAGCAATAAGATGCCCAAGCTGTGCAGCCGCTGCGGTGGAGAAGATGCCCAAAGGCGTGCGTACGCTGCAATGAGAAGATGCTCCATGTTAAAGAATGTGAAAGTCCTGACACCGATGAAGACAGAACCACAGTAAGTCACTGTGTTTTAACAATTTCCATGTATTTGCATAAGGCCAGTGTCTTGTGGTTGCTCATATAATGCATTGATTGTTTTCAAATCAGTCAGTCAACATTGATTCCGATGTGGAACATGTAGATGAAGAGCCATCAAAAAGGGTAATTCTACAGTATAATCTATTTTCTCCCTGTAATTGATAGAATTTGTCATATGCCCAACTTAGGTTGCTTCATATGCATTTCCCATATTTGTAGACTGATTGTCCGATTTGCCAGGCACGATTCCTCCTCGATGCCCTAGAAGTGCATGCAAGCACACGTGGTGAAAGGTAAGAATGGAAACTGTTTCTCCTTCTGCAATTGTTATTGCTGAAAGAAATGTAAAGTGACATTATTTGAACGACATTCTGAACATGGTGAATTAATGTTTTTGTGTTGAATAAAAAAAAAAACGGAAGCTTTCCTGTGGTACAATTTATCTATGATATTGTATATTTGTCAGACCTGAAGAAAACAAACCTTTCGTTGGAGAAGCCAAACCTCAAAGGTCAGAACTGATTTTTGTAAATATACGTTTGAATTGTAAAATTAATAAATAAATGATTAACATTTCAGCCTAGATGACATCTTACAAACCATAGCCACACAGGTAGACGACTCGCGGACTTTCTCAGTGTGTGTGTCAAGGTCCAATTTCTTTCATCGAGCCATACAGCAATGGAAAAGACAAAAGAAGACCCTTAGAGTTTGTTTCGTGGGAGAGGCAGGTGTGGACACAGGAGCAATAAAAAATTATTTTTTTACTGGTAATTGTCAATTCACGCTTCTAGTACAGTACCGTTCACAGTTTCCATTCCACTCCATTTTAGACAGTGCACATAATGTAATC
Source organism: Alosa alosa (assembly GCF_017589495.1). NCBI lineage: Eukaryota > Metazoa > Chordata > Actinopteri > Clupeiformes > Clupeidae > Alosa > Alosa alosa. The sequence continues at coordinate 35,063,563 of NC_063193.1, read as the reverse complement.
TGAAAACTGCTGCCCTGATTACAAAAAGCAATGAAATTGATGGTCAGCTGGTATTCTGTCTATAATCGTGTGGAATGAAAATTTCTAAGTGACCCCAAACTTGACCTGTAGTGTACATTTTTAGTAATAATTTTTGTTGGTACTTTTGTACTTGGGCTCTTTAACTCTAGTGCCCTTTTTTTTTTTGCAGACTTGATGTCAAGAAAACCAGCCATATTTCATTTAATTTAGCCCTCAAAAGTAGAATGGTGTTTTGTTTCATTATCATGGACAATCAGTTTAACAGCAAGAATTCTCCATTTCAACCAAATGTAGCCTACAAAGGGGCGATTAACAACAGGTGAACCAGAAGCATGCATTGTGTAACCGGTTAGATCAAGCTCATTATCCTTATCTCAAATATAGGCTACTACCCAGATAGCAAGCAGATATCGGACCACCGGTAGATAGGCTACTTGTCGGCAACCCGCGATGGTAATGTTAGACCACCACCAGTCCGCCGTATAAATGAATAAAGAAAATGTTGTCAAAGCTGCGGCTCGTTAGCCCAGCGGACCGCGGTAGAACCGATATGCAAAAACTCAGCGGTCCAGCGGTGGCAGCGAAACCGGTGGCTAGTTCTTATCTGACGAACGAGCAGATCTAGTGTGACAACGGCGTTCTTATGGAAATGTTGCTGTTGCGAGTTGTTGCACTGGTTTAAATTGACAGTTTACGTGTTGAATTACACAATAGAACATGTTTTGCAGTAAATTGCTGGTTTGTAAAATGTAGCAGCTCGCTCAGTCTTGTTGTGAGTCCTGGCTCTCTCTTGCTGACTGCCTCCCTCTTGCCGCCAGCAATTTTAAACTGCGTGACGTAATACAAAAAACATGGCTGAATTGGATGTGGGCTGGGCTTAATGTCAAGCCCCGCCTTCCCGCAGGCTGCAGTGAGATGCTCCTCGAAGCATAAAAGAAGGTCTCATGGGGGAAAGACTACAACCGTAAATAGACCCCCTTTCCATTTCCGGTAGCGCAGTGATATCAAGGAGCAATGAGTGATTTTACAAAATGGCAAATAAAACATGACAGAAACTGTATTTCGCTACGCTACTTGTTTTGGAACATCAACGAACACCACTAACCACTCGGTGAGTTGCAAAAAAAAAGCCTGTTAAAGTCCTGGCAGGAAGCGATTACATCAACGTTTTTTGGAATATCCAGTTTTTAATATTTTTTTTTCGAAGTGTTTACAACTTAGTGTTAACTAATAATTGTTGCAAACTGGTACTACGAACAAAATATTAGTGCATTCCTGGATCTACATCCTTATGCATGCTTCCTGCCAGGACTTTTACGGCCTTTTCCCAAATCACGGAAGTAACGTTGACGCAGTGGTATAGTAGCAGATAGTAGCATCCATCAGGCAAGTCTTATTTAAATAAACTCCTGGTGTATTTACAAACTTTTCAATGCCTCGTTTTATGATTAAACAACATACTGTAGAAGTTTCATACCATTCAGGGCATTATTAGTGGGGTAATTTACGAGATAAAAGTTGGTACCATTAGACTGCAGAAACTCATTCGTTTCTGACAGCACTACTCGACCAGTGTACAAAATGTTCTGCATTCCTCTGGGGGAGGGGTGTAGCTAGGTTGAGGTTAGATACCTCAAAACTGCTGTTTACTAAAAGCAAGAATCACACCTTCAAGTGGGGGGAGGGACACACATACACACTATCTGGGCCTCTAGAGTGGGGGAGGGACACACATACACACTATCTGGGCCTCTAGAGTGGGGGAGGGACACACATACATACTATCTGGGCCTCTAGAGATTGGAGTGAGATCAGTAGATTAAAGAGAGAAACATTTATGGCTGCAGATTTGAAATCACAATTCCTTTGCATTCACTATTATTATGGTAAGTGTCACTAATCTACACTGACTGTGGAATGTGTGATGCAAAACATGTCTTTATTAGGCTACTTGATCAAACTGGTTTTGTTGGGTCATGACTTATGCCATAATATTGCTTGTTGTTCATTGTTTTCTAGAGTGACCGTCCAGTGATAGCCTGACGAGCCAGACCCACATGTAGGGTCTGGGCACTCACCGTTCGCAGCGCTCAGTCCAAGGGGCGGGATAATCGGTTGTCTTTCAAATTCCCTCTGCACGCAATAGGAAAGCGCTATGAGTCCTATGCGTTTTCCCACCAGCGGAGCTAGTTGGCTAGTTCAAACTTTTGCCAACTTAATTAAAGCTTAACTCGTGTCACACTGTTCGCCAACAGCAATATTATCTTATTTGTTTTCAAGTAGCAGGGAATTCAAGCCAAACCGTTGCAACACTGCCATCAATCATTATGTTAAGCCCGCCTAACGACTCTATACACGATTTGATTGGCCTGATAGAAGTTTAATTTTTCGAGCTCACAAGCAAATGTAATTTGCTGCCGCTAGGGTGCGTCTAGATTTCTAGGCTAGTCCAGTGACATACTGCAGGTTGAATGTCAATGTGCCCATCCTACGCCTGTGGTTTATTGTGGAGTTGGAGACCACGGCTTGGGCAATGAATTGGAAGTCCTGATATACATGTATGTCTATTGGCTTGCCCATGGACTTTCCTACAGTGTGGTGTTGCGAATTTTCAGTGTGCCCAAATCCACCGTTCACAGGATCATACACAAGGTGGCACAGTTCATTTGGGACAATCTCCATAGAGCCATTGCCTTTCCGAAGCCCGCCGACCTGGATGCTGTGGCTGATGGATTTGCCCAGCTTTCTAAGACACCCGTCCTCAACAAAGCTGTTGGTGCTATTGATGGTTGTCACATACGAATAAAGCCCCCATCAATTAAAAAACAGTTCCTTTTATCTGGCCAGAAAGTATCCACCCAATGGATATTTCATCCTTGGAGATGGTGGATACTCTTGTTTGGAGACACCAATCTGCCTCATCACTCTGTATAGGGAACCTGTGAATGGTCGGGTGCAAAGAAAATTTAATCACCATCAGTCAAAGGCACGTTCCATTGTGGATATAGCTTTTGGCATTATGAAGACTCGTTGGAGGCCCACACTGTTCAGGGCTGTGGAGGTCAGTCCTACATTTGCACCCCAGGTCATAGCATCCTGTGCCTTCATGCACAATGTTTGTATTGACAGTGGAGATCACCTGGAACCAGACAATGATGTGACACGGGACGTGATGGGACCAGAACCTCCCCTACAAGAAGTTCCGGAGGCACACGAAACACCAGGGAATGCCACAAGGGACAGCCTTGCTGCCTTGATCGACGCACAAGCCCCTCGCAAATGTTCTTTTGTGCTGTTCTATTGTGGACATATGGTTAGTTTTTTATAATGTTATTTATATATCTATTAAAGGGACACCAGGCAACGTTTTCGTGTTAATTACTCATCTTCGTAAGTCGGTATATGGTTAAATGACCCATTACAGGGCAAATGAAGACTCTCTCGCCCGCCCCTACTGCCTGTAGGCAGAATATCCCGCTTGCAAGTTCAGTGTATAGTACCCGCCGACCGAAGCAGGATCAGTTTACGGCTAACGAAACGCTAGCGATTGTTGCAAACGTGTGTCTAATGGCAGAGCCGGCGAAGAAGCAGCTAAAAACCCTTGACGGAAGATGCAAAGAAAAGGAAAAGAGCTTCAGACCGAGCGAGGGGGAGTTTCGTAGAGAAAAAGCATCAGGCTTGCCTGGTGTCCCTTTAAACCTAATTCTATTTTGACAACATGTTGGTTATGGTTCCCTTTATAATGATCTAGATATGCAATTAGTGTATATGTTTGATGATTAGTCAAGAACCTTTAACACTCGCAGGGGTTGGTGTAGTGGGGGGGTGGGGCGAGTGGGGGTTGGTGTAGTGGGGGGGTGGGACGAGCAGGGGTTGGTGTAGTGGGGTGGGGCGAGCAGGGGTTGGTGTAGTGGGGGGGGTTGGTGTAGTGGGGGGGTGGGACGAGCAGGGGTTGGTGTAGTGGGGGGTGGGGACGAGCAGGGGTTGGTGTAGTGAGGGGGTGGGACGAGCAGGGGTTGGTGTAGTGGGGGGGTGGGAGGAAGAGTATCAGAGATGTCTTCCAAGGGGCGGTTCATGTTCAGGCGTGACAATCGCCTGGGGATAGAGGGGGGTATTGCACCAGTTATAGGCTATTTATGAAACTGTGTTAGTTCCTACTCCTATCAACGTACCATTAACAATGATGTAGGGTCCTCTGCCGGCTTGAAAGACGCCACAATCACGGGAGGATCTATTGCTGGCCCCCCCGGCCTCATAGTACCGCCAATTGGATGTCGTTGTTTCGCCACTGTCTGTACCTGAGCCCGTCTTTGGTTGCTTCAGGTCCTACAATAACAACCACACACACGCACGCCAGACATACAGAGACACGCACACACACGAGAGAGAGGGAGCAAAATTGAATCATGTAAAGATGTCGGTGATGAAGAAACAGATCTCTATCCAGAGACTTTGAACCTTCAAATTCTCCCACTTCTTAGCTGCCTTATTTCCTTCCAGGCCCAGTGAGTATCAGTGGGTACAGTGGGTATCAGTGAGTATCAGTGGGTACAGTGGGTATCAGTGAGTGGGTATCAGTGAGTGGGTACAGTGGGTATCAGTGGGCCCAGTGGGTATCAGTGGGTATCAGTGGGTACAGTGGGTATCAATGGGCCCAGTGGGTACAGTGGGTATCAGTGAGTGGGTATCAGTGGGTACAGTGGGTATCAGTGGGCCCAGTGGGTATCAGTGGGTATCAGTGGCTACAGTGGGCCCAGTGGGTATCAGTGGGGCCCAGTGGGTACCAGTGGGTACAGTGGGCCCAGTGGGTATCAGTGGGTATCAGGTCTTTCACTGCTTTCCTATAAACATACAAATACAGTGGGTATCAGTTAAGTTTGGACGGTTTCCTGCATGAATCGCGCACCATATTCTCGGCAGAAATGGCAGTATAAGTATAAGTATATATACGTTTTTGATCCTGTGAGGGAAATTTGGTCTCTGCATTTAACCCAATTGGTGAATTAGTGAAACACAAACAGCACACAGTGAACACACAGTGAGGTGAAGCACACACTAATCCCGGCGCAGTGAGCTGCCTGCTTTAACGGCGGCGCTCGGTTAGGTGCCTTGCTCAAGGGCACTTCAGCCGCGGCCCACTGGTCGGGGCTCGAACCGGCAACCCTCCGGTTACAAGTCCAGAGTGCTAACCAGTGGGCCACGGCTGCCCCCCACAAACTGCAGTTGACACAAACAACCACAAGGTGGCACTTGGGAGTTCCACCACTACTATTTTTGATGTGACTTGAATTGCTGCTTCCATGACGCAGTTTCCAAGTCAGTAGAACAATCAGAGACAGTTGAGCCATTACCAAACATATATGATAATACAATAGCGTGAGTTTATATATGTGACCAGGCATGGCAAAACCAGGCACGTGTCTCCCCAGAGACATTTTGAGTTATTCAGATTCTGAAAGTGTAGTTTCAAAGCTATCCAATGTCTCACTCATGGAGATCTGATAATATTTGAATAAGTTGTAGCCATTTTAAAGTATATACATCTCAAAGCTACAAGCTGAGAAATCAGGCTTTTCAATTTGACTACTTTCTCCCTCAATCCATGGGAGGGGAACACAATGGTCCTCATTTACATGACATTAAGATCAACCCTCCCCCCTGTCACGGTCACTGATCTGTCAGCCTGCAGTGCTAATGACCCATTGAAACTATCTGTAATGGGTTAGAGAACCAGCTAGTAGCAATGGATAAAGTAATCTAAAACAAACATGAGATCACTTTAGAAAAGTTGTAGAATACCAAGGCACTCATCTTCTTTGTAGTTAAAATGCCTTTATTTTAATGGGCACAACATAATTAAAACACTTCGACGCGTTTCGGCATGAAGCCTTCGTCAGGAAGTTGGAAGAAAGTTGGTGGCACTCCAACAGGACTTGATTCTCAAACATGAGATCACGTTTGCAAACCTTGTTATTTTGAATAAACACCCAGTGCAAGCACCAGGTTGGCAATGGATTTAGCAGGTTTAGCAACGGATAAAATAGTCTAAAAAGCGAACTATACAAACATGAGATCACGTTTGCAAACCCTGTTAATTTGAATGCACACACGATGCAAGGCACCCTGCCATCAGTCAAAACAAGACATTCTCGCATTATTCAAATTAATTGCCCACCGAAACTATCTGTACTGGGTTTTGGCTAGTAACACATGGTGCCAATAGCTAACGACAGTAGGCCTACGTTAGCTAGTAGCAATGGATAAAGTTTCTAACACACAAACTTTATCCTCGTCAAATGTAACTGTGGAAATAGCATCTGATATCTTACGATCTAGCTCCTCTGCTGCCAGACCGAGAGATTCTTCCTCGTTGTAATTATCTTCGGCTAAGGTCAGCTCTAGATTAGGGATGTTCTCCAATGTAATGAAGTCGCCTTCATCATCAGATTCAGGTCATCTGCAATCCACTGTGCTTTGTCCATCTCCATTCCAATTGTAAACAAACAGCATGCTGGTTCAGTAAGTAGCCATGAGGTTACTTCTAGCATACAGCTGATTGGCCGACAAAACAAAAGAGCACTAATAGTCACGCCCAATTCAAATGCTGGTTTACTTCCTGAAACGTAACCATTTTCAAAGACAAAATATACACTTTTAAAGCAACCAATGCTGTTATCTGAAACATGGAATTGCTTCTTTATGACTTCAACTTGTACATTCTGCAAAAAAACGAAAAATAATTAATTAAAAAAAAAAAAAAAAATTCAAAGTCGTTTTTCACGACTTGCATCTCTGCGACTTGAGCCTGGTTTTGCCATGCCTGGTCACATATCTTATAGCCTATTTGTCATGGTTACTTATAGGTTTGATAGTGTAACAATTAACCCCTTGCAGACACGTGACTTAAGTCACGTGACGGCTCCATGCTGGACGGCAAAAAGATAGGAGACGGACGGCAAATTACATTATGTCATAACGATTATGATGAACTGAACACCATTACTATAACATCTTTGTAGTTCAATGTATTGCTGTTTGGGGTCTGATAGTCAAGGAAAGATGCCAGTGGTGTTGTTAGATGAAATGGGTCATGATCGCAAATGTAAAGTTATTAAAACTGGTGGTAACAGCAAGTGGAGATAACGTTAGGTCTAACGTTAGGCTACTGTCATTAACATTATGGTAAATGAACACCCATAAGTATTTCTAGACTAAAATATTGCAAAGCGATTTGGTTACTTTATTTGTCTTGCTTTTATCAGTTGTAACATAGTCAAAACGTTAAGAATGTCATAACAGAACATGAAATAATAACTTAGCTGCCACACTTAGAAGCTAGCTATTCTAGCTAACGTTTATCGTAGCTCATAGTGCTAGGGCTAATGTAACTCGTCAGTTTGTACGTTGCCCAGTGAATAAACTTACTTCTTAGGCCTACATGTCTTAAGTTAAAGAATTGAAAGAAATAGGAAATAAAAAAACTTGAACGGTATTATCTGTTTACATTCAGATCTTGCCAAAGACTTTGCCTAAGTGCTATCTGCCGTCCTGTGCAGAGTCCTGTGCTGCTGTGCTTCATACACTGAGGAGATAAGCATGCAATTGTGGTTGAAATACTCCCGAAACACAAAGAAAACAAACCAAAATATATCTATGCAAGAACATGGGATGTTGTTGTATTCCAAACAATAAGCCAACAGTCGTGGAAGGGCATTACTACGGTTAAATCTCACTATAATCTCCTAGCTGTGCGATATGTCCCATTACAACCCATTGATTTGATTCGTGTTCTTGCCGTCCACTAGGCTATTTTGCTGTGGCGCGAACAAAACGTGACGTCACTTGCAAGGGGTCAATAGCGCATGAGACACTTGGAGACTGGACACCAGAGACGGATGCGTAAAGACATAGGCTACCCTATTTTCCGCTATAATCAATGGAACTGGTGCAGTGAAGATTCTGAAAAAAATGCCTTTTTATTTTGTTTAACCCAAGTCAGTAGAACAGTCAGAGACAGTTCAGCCCAGAGTTTCCGCTAGAAAAAAATGGTGACGGTTGTTTCGTTTTCCGGACATTTTGATGATATGCTGGTCAAATATCCTATTATCGCTTCTTAAGTAGTCAAGTTGAGGAAAACTGGAGACAGGCTATAGCTTAAAGAATGACATATTCAGGCCGTATAGAATGCAACATGTTCATTAGCCTAACTTAAACATGCTTAACTAGTGTCAATTTAAAAGATCTAGCCAGTCTCTATGCTGTTTTCATGGACAGCAAGAATCCGCTTCGGTCGTTGTTTTAAATAGACATTGTTTGTTACCTCCAGTGGTTCAACCCTTTCACTAGATTGCGCACACACATTGAATGAGCGGTTACACCACTACCACCTAATGGTATGCCTCTTTATTTGATAACACTAAATTAAGAAATATTTCCTATTCTGGAAAATATTTGGTTTATTTTTCTTTCGGTCCGCGGTTCAATGATACCATTCGATTGTGCCGCAAATTATCCGCGGACCAGCAATCTCCTTGTCGAGGAGGCCCTAACCGTGCAGATAATAGACAGAGAATGCATGCTCTGGGAAGAGAACACAGTTGCATGTCCATTGTAGCCATGGGTCTGTCTACACGGAAAATGACAAGTGTGCTGGTGCGACACCCCCACACCTCCTCTTCCAACGCCAATGATTCCGACAGATACGCCCGACACTTTGGCTTTTTCTCTGGTGGTGGTGGAGCTGACCGGACACCATCATCCATCACGTCTGGCCTCTGAAAAAAGCTTTTAAGGCTAGTTTGCCTGGGCCTGGCCATGTTTGAACCGTCTCACTCATTCGTTCGTTGTTTAACTGACGTTTAAGCTTGTGCTTCCTGTTTGAAATGCAGCATATGCGTGTTGTTTAATAACTTTAAAACGGTAGAGCTTGTTCCTTTAAAACAGTGGTCCCCAAACTACGGCCCACCAACTCATTTTGGGTGGCCCCCCAAAACATGTCCGTGGTATATAGCATCTGGCCCGCACGGGAGTACGACATCGTCAAACTATAACCTCCGTAATTTCCCCATTCATTCTCTATGGCGAGTCTTAACAGTACACATATAATACTCTTTTTGTCCACTGGTGGTTGTTTTGGCGCTGTTTCGCGTTTGCCATCGAAAACGGAATGAAATGTAGGCCTACCTGCAAACAATGTAAGAGGCCTATGCTGACTGCATCAGTGCTCAAAGTATTCTAAAAGTTTATCAATTATTTGTTAATAACTAACTAACTTCTATTCAAGTCATATTTCTGGGACTTTCTGGGATAATTATTTCTATTTTTTTATTCACACGTTCAAATGTTCATACAGAGTTCAAAGTTCCCATCAGGTGAGTGAAAGTTAGAATGGTGGTCATTTCAGATGTGTTTGCCAGCACTTCATAAAACTCTCATAGTTTGATAACTTTAAATTATTTGTAGGATATTGCTTGTTCACAACTTGAGCTATGTATGCAAAGAAACAGAGTCTTTTTATTAGTATTATTTCATTTGAGCTACATTTTACACTGATATGGCATGGTGGCCACATAAACACAGCTAGCAATGGTATTAAATTGCAGTAGCCTATGATTAAATGTAATGGAATATTCAACTAAGGTAGACTGCTGTTCACAGCACTAAGCTATGACCAGTGGGCCATGGCTGAAGTGCCCTTGAGCAAGGCACCTACCCCCTCACTGCTTTGTTCACATGGAGTTGACAGACTAATAAGAATGCACAGGACTGCGACGAAGGTGTGCAGGGTTCGATTCCTGATCGATGCATAATGGACGAAATTTGCCAGGGCAGATAAGCATAGTTGTAAAGGGCATGAATAAAAAAGGCAAAAAAAAACGTCCTTTGCCGAACCCAAATTTTAAATAATAATTTTATCTTAACGAAACCACTCTAAAATATCAGAGTGGGATAGGTTGGGATATTGTATAAATTTAACTTAAATTCCAACCGCAACATGCCTGCTTGCTGATGTTCAAACGACAATGAAAAAGTTATCAAAGCACTTTTTGCATTTGAATGTAGCACAAATTTGTTTTTAAACAGCTGGACAAATGATTTAGCTAATTGATTATAGCCTGTACACCAGCAATTGTTGAACATTTACCTGTACAAGGACATTGACAGTAGCCCAGCCTAACAAGCAGATGTTGCAAAAGACATCAAAAGACGAAATTAATCAGAAATAAGTAATGTAATCTGCAGCGCTTTATTTAACAAACTGCAAGCAACAGGAGGGTTGAGTCTGAATGACACTGAGTTTTTGAAGTTTTAGAAATATTTTCTTAATAAAAATTATCATTTAACCAATTAAGGCTGAAAACATGTAGGCTACATGCAACCCAGAAGAAGACTATTATATTGGCAAATCGTTAAACACCATGGTTGGTTTGTGTGTTTTCTTCCTACACCTCACGGTAAGCTATTTTGTTGCTCTGATTGGTTAGGTCTATCCAATTGAGTGCAGAGGCCCCCTGTATCGGTTGAAACACGCCCCATAATTACGTCCCAATGGAGCAGTATCAGACTCATATTCTGACTAGAATTTGAGTATGACAACGTCAGGCTAGAGAAAACGTGTTTATTGAAATAATGAACATTCTACATTGTACTGTCTACATTTAAAGCACGTTGAATCCCTGGGAAGATCTGTGTGTTGTGCGGAGGAATTCGTTGATCTTGTTGATGCAGTCCTTCATGTCACTCCTCCCCATAGCAGGACACTTTTTGTTGCCAGGGTTATCCAGGGTTTGTGCAAGTATCCTAAATATACAAATAAATTAAGGACATCCTTAACGTGAAAAAGCTTAACGTAGCCTAGCTTAATGACGTGAACGGTAATGTGTTTCTTTTTAATAAACTGCCTGTACACTTACAAAGTTCTCAATGCTTCAGTTTACATGTAAAGACCCTCATTATGCTTCTGTGTAAGTGTGGTGCTATTTTGAGCCTTGTTAGTGGTATAGAAATAGCGATTTCTTTTTACTGTACGTGTGCCCCGAAGGCTAGCGTTAAATGCTAATAAGCGGTTTGCAATAAAACTGGTCACATTCGACTAGCATGAAAACAAATCCCAGCTAACGGTCGAAGTCAGTACACATGTGTTATTAACCCCTAGGTTCATTTTGCGCCGGAATTGTCCTTTAAGGACATGTTTATGCATGCCCATAGCCAGCCAGTCAAAGGTGATTCAAAACGAGTCAGAAAGTCGAAACAGGACCCATTGTCAAAATTTCGGTGTCCACCACTCTAGTTCATCCAAAACAAAAGGGGCTCAAAGTGCTAAGTATCGGAATTATCCTTTAAAAGAGAGAGGGTTGATTGTCAAAATGATGGCTTCATCACGCATGGCTGCCTCATTGTGTTTTTTTTTTTTGTCAAGCACCTCCCCCTTCTTCATGTCTAGGGCCTGCAGCCTCTTATTTAGCCGAGCCTTCTTGGGCTGCTCTGTTGCACAGGGCATGACCTGGGGGCAGTTGTTGCATTTCTTGGGCTGCTCTGTTGCACAGGGCATGACCTGGGGGCAGTTGGGGCATTTCTTGGGCTGCTCTGTTGCACAGGGCATGACCTGGGGGCAGTTGGGGCATTTCTTGTTATTAGTCAAAGTCAAAGTCAGCTTTATTGTCAATTTCTTCACATGTTCCAGACATACAAAGAGATCGAAATTACGTTTCTCACTATCCCACGGTGAAGACAAGACATATTTTACCAATTTTAAGTCCACAGACAAACATAACATTCAAGTAAACAAAAAGTAAGTAAATAAGTAAATAAGAGGGCACATATAATAATGAAAAAATAAGAGCAGCAAAATTTGGTTGAAATTGTGCATAGACAGTCAATAAAATACTAGTGCAAAGTCAGGCCAATAAAAGGCTTGGGTAGTTCTGTTTGACCTAAGTAAGAAAGAAAGTGGCATAGTGGTGCAAGTTATGTAAGAGCAGCAGAAGTGTTGTGTTTTCAGGACAACAACAACAAGTTGTAAAGTGTACAAGTGTGCAAGTGGGTGATGCATGGTGACCATTGTGAGTCCAATGTCCAGGATGTTATGTAGCTGAGGGGGAGAGGAGGGAGAGAGTTCAGCATCCTTACAGCTTGGTGTATGAAGCTGTTGGTGAGTCTGGTAGTCGGGGGGCGCAGGCTTCTGTACCTCTTCCCAGAGGGCAGTAGATCAAACAGATTGTGAGCGGGGTGACTTGCATCACTCACAATTTTGGTAGCCTTGGGTGGTGTAAATGTCCTTCAGGGAGGGAGTGAAGCACCAATAATCCTTCCAGCTGTGTTCACTATGCTGCAGAGCTTTCCTGTTGTATTCAGTGCAGCTTCCGCCCCACACAGCGATACAGCTGGAGAGGATGCTCTCAATGGTGCCTCGGTAGAATGTGGTCATGATGGCTGGTGGAGCACTTGCTCGCCTGAGTTTCCTTGAGGAAGTACAGGCGGCGCTGAGCTCTCTTCGCCAGTGATGCAGTGTTGGTGGTCCAGGAGAGGTCTTCACTGATGTGCACCCCCAGGAATTTGGTGCTGCTCGCTCTCTCCACCACAGCACCGTCGATGGTCAGTGGCAGGTGCTGGGTGTGACCTCTCCGGAAGTCAACAACAATCTCTTTGGTCTTGCTGGCGTTCAGCAGGAGGTTGTTGTCCCTGCACCACGTGGTCAGATGGTCGACCTCCAACCTGTATTGAGTCTCGTAAGCCCTTGGTGATGAGACCCACCAGAAGTTGTGTCGTCAGCAAATTTCACTATGTGATTGTTGCTGTAGGTTGCAGTGCAGTCATGCGTCAGCAGGGTGAAGAGCAGCGGACTGAGCACGCAGCCTTGGGGGGCCCCTGTGCTCAGTGTGATGCTGCTTGAGGTATTGTTGCCAACCGCATTACTACTTGAGGCCTCTGACAGAGGAAGTCCAGTAGCCAGTTGCAGAGGTAGGTGCTGAGTCCCAGTTTGTCAAGTTTGCAGATGAGTTGTTGTGGTATTATGGTGTTGAATGCAGAACTGAAGTCTATAAACAGCAATCTCACATATGAGTCTCTTTTTTCCAGGTGGGTGAGGGCTGAGTGGAGGGCAGAGCAGATTGCATCCTCTGTAGACCGCTTGGCTCGGTATGCAAACTGGAAGGGGTCCAGGGTGGGGAGAATGGATTTGATATGTGACATGACAAGCCGCTCAAAGCACTTCATGATGATGGGTGTCAGTGCCACAGGGCGGTAGTCATTGAAGCAGGATGGAGCAGTTTTCTTCGGCACAGGTATGATGGTGGCAGCTTTGAAACATGATGGGACGATGGCTTGCTTCAGGGAAGTGTTAAAGATGTCTGTGAAGACATCCTTAAGCTCCCCTGCGCAGTCCTTCAGCGCACGACCTGGGATGTTGTCTGGACCTGTTGCCTTACGGGTGTTGATAGCAGCAAAGTGTCCTCTTCACGCTGTCGGCAGAGAGGCACAGGGGCTGCTCATGTAGGGGGATGGGTCTTCTGTGGGCAGGTGCTGTTTTGTGCTTCAAAGCGAGCAAAGAAGCGGTTCAGGTTGTTGAGCAGAGGGATGTTGCTCTCACAGCTCTGTGGGCGGGCTTGTAGTCCGTGAGGGCCTGAATGCCCTGCCATAGGCTTTGTGCGTTCCTGCTGTCTTTGAAGTGGGTGGTTATCTTGTGAGTGTATTCCTTTTTGCTTCCTTGATGCCACGGGACAGGTTGGCTCGCTGTTCTCATGCCAGCTTCATCCCCAGCTCTGTAGGCTTTGTCTCTGGCCCTCAGCAGCCTGAGGACATCCCCTGTCAGCCATGGCTTCCAGTTAGCCAGTGATGATGTCTTTTGTGTGGGTCACATCATCGATGCACTTGGTGATGTAAGAGGTTACAGTGTCTGTATACTCCTCTATGTCTGTCGGTTGTTGTAAGTGGCTGCCTGCTTAAACATTTCCCAGTCTGTTGTGTCAAAGCAGTCTTGAAGAGCATCGGAGGCTCCCTCAGGCCACACTTTTACCTGCTTACGAACCCGGTTTGTTCGCTTTTACCCTTTGTCTGTATCGCGGGCATTAGCATAACAGTGATATGGTCTGAAAGTCCAATGTGGGGAGGGGGTGGCTTTGTATGCTCCTTTGTGTGTAGTGTAGACCAGGTCCAGGATGTTATCTCCTCTTGTTGGAAAATCAACATGCTGGTGTAGCTTTGGAAGTACAGTTTTAAGATCAGCATGGTTAAAATCTCCAGTGAAGATGGTGAAACTGTCTGGGTGTGCCGTCTGTTGTTCACTGACAGCCTGGTACAGTTCACTAAGAGCCGCGTTCTTATCGCTGTTGTTGTTGGTAGGCGGGATGTATACTGCGACTAGCAGAATCGCAGTAATTTCCCTTGGCAGGTAAAAGGGCGGCACTTTATGATCATAAACTCTGCCAGTGGTGAGCAGTGTTTGCATACTACTACAGTGTCCCGGCACCATTCGTCACGGATGTAAACACAGATTCCTCCTCCTCGTGATTTACCTCCCTTTACAATGGCACTGTCTGCTCGATAGCATGCTAGCTGCTCCAGTTGTACAGCAGAGTCCGGAATGTTGTCATTTAACCAAGTCTCAGTGAAGACGAGCACACAGCAGTTACTTACTGTCCGGTTCGTTGATCTCAGCAGTCGTATGTAATCCATTTTGTTGTCCAGTGATCGTACATTTGCCAGGAGAATGGACGGTATGGCTGGGCGAGTTGGGCTGGCCGCTAGCCTGGCCCGGACGCCTCCGCGCTTGCCCCTCTTCTGCTTCCTCGCACACCGCTTCCGACGCTTTCTTTCCGGGGGAGGAGTAGCAGGCGAGTCCGGTGTTGTTGCAGGCCGGAGTAGTCCGAGTTCCTTTAGTTCCCACAGTTAGAACACAAATAGCTAGCCAAAATGGTCACCAAGCTTTTCCCTTGCTTCATTTTCAGTCTTACTTTGGAATGTTCTGGTAACACATAGTTTAGCATTAATGCATTTTAACTATGACTCCTTTGAACATGCCTCTGAAATGTATGGTAACGACTAGGCTAAGCAGGTAAGTAAATGCTGTTCTTGTTCATTCCTACAATCATAATATTATAAAATAATAAGTGACACATTAAAAAGAAGTCATTGTGTGAGCAAGGGTTCTATCATGATATTACACATAATGTTGTTCTGGCTTAATTGAAATTGATAAACGAACAGGAATAACATAATCAGAATACTTGTATAAACTTTGCCTGGCCAGACTTAAAACTGTTTAACTTCAGTACATGAACATACCGGATGGCAAATTTAGCTAAAGCCCATGCCTAGTTGTCCAGTTGGCAACCACTTCAAAAAGTTAATGTTGAGCCCTGACCAAGACATTTAGCTGGTGCAGAAATGAGGTGCAAACGTGTTACACACATATCATGTAACTTGTCACAAATATCTGCCAATGCCAAAAGTACGTCCAAATCAATATAATCCAGCACCAAGAGCTCAGAGTTAGCTAATCTAGCTAGCTGGCTAGCTACTTTGCATTTCATTTTGATGCAACAAACAGTTGTATTATGTAAACATGTCTTTCTAATACAGCTCTTACAGTGAGGTTCGAAATCAAATACCACAACATGTTTTTTTTTTTGGCCATAACTTCATCATTTTGGACATGTAAATGCTTATTAATTACTCTGGCTTATTTGACTGTTGCACTTATGGTGGAATCGCGCTGAGCAATGGTTTCTGAGATCGTCGCACATAGTGACGTGTTGCACAAAATTGCGCCAAAATATCATAATGGAAAAAGTACAGTTTTAATATTTTATATTCTTGCGGTTGCAGCTACTTTTAGTTGCAGTTACAAAACACAACTACACAAAAATATTATATAAGTTTGGACCAGACAGAATTCTAGGACAGACCCCCTAAAGTCTACAATTCTCTCTACTTCCCAGTTGCTCAAGAACGCTAACCTGACTCTCGCCAGATGAATTTCGTTCCGCCTAGCTCCACTCACATCCATCTGGGATCGCTTCCGTTGAGAGTGATTTCGGCACCAGATTTTATGGTAGAGCCAATGAGGACGCAGGGCGGGAGTTTCATAGATGTGACGTAGCGTAGAAGTGACTGTGAGACTGTTCTCAATGTCACGGGTTGGCTTCGATGTGAGTGGTTGAAGTAGCACGTCAATAGATGACGGACAAGTGGCGCTAGGCGGAACGAAATACATCTGGCGAGAGTCAGGTTACATGAACGCACCAAGAGTCCTGGTTTTGTTTACCCATAGCAACGGTTGCTATGCCTGGTTGGTTGAAATGAATGAGAATGTTAAGAGACACAGCCAAGTAAAAAAAGGCAAAATAGGCCATTGTAAATTGAAATACCATCGACAATTATAAAATATCCCACCTAAATGGTCCAATCTGGTCCACTCTAAAGTCAGATGTGGAAGAATGGGTAAAATCGATATGATAATTTGGTCATGGCTTGCAAACTAATTAAACAGGCAAAGCTTAATCACACCCATCCATGTATTTCGGGTGCAGGATCAAAAATGTTACAGTTCAATGAAAAGTGAAGATCCTCACACCAGAGTGCTCCCATTAAAGTTTTTTGCTTTCATACATCAGGTGCGATGTTGTCGGCAATGCCAATTAAACGATCCCATTAAGACAGTTCCAGGGGTCCTCCACCCAATAAAGGTAGGGTTTGCCTCGCTCTACAATTATCTAATACAGTTATTGCATATCCACAGGTGAAAGAGCCATGGGATGTGGTGGGCATGGACCTGATTGGTCCTCTCAGAGAGACTCCGAGAGAGCACCAGTACATTTGAACCGTCACTGATCTGTTCACGAAATGGGTCATTGCAGAGCCCCTAAAGAACGGTTCGGCCAGTGAGACATCAGCAGCCCTGATCTCTAAACTACATGTTTAGTATGGTCCTGATCTCTAAACTACATGTTTAGTCCGGAAAACAATTTCGGACAGAGGCAGGTAGTTTGTGAATGAGATCTTATGCAAAATTCCCAATATTATACAACAATTGGGTTCTATGGAACTATTTATTTGTTTCTGATTGGCCGAGAGACGTTCCATGAGTTGGAATATCCCTGGACATTTCAACTCAGACTTTGCACAGCTAATAATAAATCACTCCGCGATACAATGCGAAGATTTGACACAATGTTCTCATCCCAGCTCTCCACTATTTTAAGCAATGGGTTACTCCTTACTTACAACAATAAATAGATGCAGACCAAATTGGGGAATAGTTTTAAGTTTGGGTGGGACAATGCGGGACATGTTTTCAATGCTTATAACCTATGTTTTGGATTGGCAGCTAAACAAACATATCTTTGAGGCACTGAATATTCAACATGCAGTGTCCAGTGCCTACCATCCACAAACAAATGGACAAGTACGTACTGTGAGTGTGCTGGCACAAAATGCTAGTTCAATGATATTCAGTCCATGAATGTTTTGTTTGCTTAAGATGTGTATGTATGTAATAAAAGCATTTTGATGGTAAAGGATGAACGGACCAACCAAAATGTGAAGCGTGCCCTCAGACGCTATGTGAATGAGGCGCACAATGATTGGGACATTCATCTGCCAACCATTGTGTATGGAATCAACACAGCAAAACAGGTTGGTCTGATTTTACAGGGATGTTTTTGTTAGTGTTACTTTTGTTGTGGAAAGTATGTCCATGCATACTAAAATGCTTTTTTTAAATTAGAGATCGACACAGTACAGCCCATATTATCTACTCTTCCATCGTCACCCCCGTCTCCCAGAGGCTTTGAATACTTGTCCAATGGAGCTTGACAGTACCTTGGCCAAAGTCAAAGCTTTAAACGAGAAGGTTGGGTGTGATGTAACTTATGTACAAGATGATTGCCTGCCTTGAAGTATACTAAATTCTATTTACTGACCTTTTAGGTCATCAGCAACATCGAGAAGGCCCAGAACAGATACAAGAAAAGCCTTGAATCCAGAACAAAACGAGCGGGTGAGGCAGGTCTGTTTAGAGGCCGGAGATGAGGTCCTCATCGCAGAGAAACACCACCCCCCCTCACTCCAGACCCGACACCAGGGGCCATTTACCCTCACCTCGGTCACCTCAAAAGGTGTGGCAACTGTGAGGATGGAGGGTAAAGTGACGACGATGAATGTCTCACGTGTGCGGCCCTATTTCCGTTTGAAAGGTTGGATTTGGATGAGTTACGGATGTCTCACGTGTGCGGCCCTATTTCCGTTTGAAAGGTTGGATTTGGATGAGTTACGGATGTCTCACGTGTGCGGCCCTATTTCTGTTGGATTTGGATGAGTTACGGATGTTCGATATGCGGCCCTATTTCCGTTTGAAGGTTTGATTTGGATGAGTTACGGATGTCTCACGTGTGCGGCCCTATTTCCGTTTGACAGGTTGGATGAGTTACGGATGTCTCACGTGTGCGGCCCTATTTCCGTTTGACAGGTTGGATGAGTTACGGATGTCTCACGTGTGCGGCCCTATTTCCGTTGGATTTGGATGAGTTACGGATGTCTCACGTGTGCGGCCCTATTTCCGTTTGATTTGGATGAGTTACGGATGTCTCACGTGTGCGGCCCTATTTCCGTTTGATTTGGATGAGTTACGGATGTCTACATTTGTATTCTCTATGTATCTGTTGTATGTCAGAGTGACACCAACAACCAAGCAAGGGGACCATGTTTATGCAGCAGGTGGTTGGCTGGTGGATCACCAGTATGCAAGCCGTGGTCCACTGTGGTCCAATGACCTGGGGCCTCTCCAGGATGAACTGGTGAACTGGCCAATTACAAGAGTCTTCTTTCATGTTATACAGCACCTTTGTGAATCTGCCTAAGAGTTTCCGTAGGACCTTCTTAAGAACACAGTTCTTAGGAAGACACTGGTGAATGAGGCCCATTGACCTTGGCACCAATAATGGTCAAACATCGAAACGTTGACTGAGTAACGAAAATATGAACACCTTACAAGGGCTAATGGAAAACAGGGATAATGTCGTCGTCCCCCCCCCCATTCTTAGTAGAACTATGTGCTGGACAAAGCCCGTCCAGCAGCAGAACTTATTGTGCTGGACGGTCCCGCCTGCCTACGGAGGGAGGACTTCTGGAGCTTGGGGTTAGAGGAAAAGCTCGAGAGTAAGGAGATAATGCTCAGGAGATACTGTATTGCTCAGGAGATACTGTATTGCTCAGGGTTTGGATCATTTCAGTGGCTTTATTGGAGTTTTGTAATCCAATGCATTCTGTTTTCTTAGATTGGGAATGCTTGCTTTAAACTCATAGGAGAGGCAGCCAAAAGACATGTACAGTAAGTATTCATTTTTAGATTTTATATAATTTTGGTGCCGTTATTAAATACTGACTTAAAATAACCTACAGGGAATGGATGTCCATATAATGGATTTATATGTGGTTTCCACCCTGAAAACGGGTGAAGTACGATTGCCGGTGAGTTCATTGATGTCACATAGATGCCTTATTACAAATGTAAAGTAGTGTTAATTTCGTCAGACGAGACTAGAGATTGCATTATTGTTGACGAAAAAAGACGAGACTAAAATGTTTTGCATGAAATAAAAACTAAGATAAAATCTCTCTTCATTTTCGTCTACAAAATGAGAAGACAGAATAGCTGTTACGTTTTCAAAATATTCCGAATGAGTTCATGGTTCATGCGCAGCAGCTTTCCTGTAGGCTAGTCTACGTGCTGTTGCTGCAACTAGACATTCTCTGCTGCAACACTGTATGAAACTACATGGAACAAGAACACCGGAGATTTCTGCCGGAGTTAGCAAGCTAACTACCTAGGCTTTATGCCACAATGCTACATACCCAGAAGTTGAAGCTTCTCTCATACATATACAAATTAACATCCCCCAGAATGTCCATACGAAAATTTTCAGCAAGTAATGTCAACTATTTAACTAGTTACACTGATGATGCAAAGTTTGCTAGCAAGTAAGCTAATATGGAAAGTTTGCTAGTAAGTTAGCTAAGATAGAGAGTTTGTGTTGCGTTTGGGCGCATATCGCCATCTAGCGTGGCGGAGTAAACAATCATACTTGAGTCTAAGACAGAGTTTCTCAAACTTTTTCAGATGAAGGACCACTTAACTAATCAATAAAAAAGAAACGCACGGACTACCTAGCTAAAAAACAATTAAAAATAGTCAGAGGATTCATATGATTTAAACTGGCATATCTGATATAGACAGTGTTGTAGAACTGTTTGAATTTACATACAAGTTGGTTCAATATTGCAAACAACTCATCTATATTATATTTGACCACGTCTGCTCGTGGACCACTTGGGATAGCTTGCGGACCACCAGTGGTCCCCGGACCACACTTTGTGAAACACTGGTCTACGAAGATCATGACAGTGATCCAGTCAAATCTTTTACTGTCTATGGTCAAATCCTAGCCGAGCTATAACTGTAGCTCGACTTACCTGTGCACCTCTACAGAGCTGATGGACACTGCTCATATACTTCAGGTTTGAGTTAAAGCCTTGTTCTATGGCTTCAATCTTTAACAAAAAGGCTTGTTCTATGGATTCAGTGTTTATGTTTAACAGCTTGCATAATTTTTCTTTTCAGACAACTTGCAGGAACAGTGGCTGCTGGACCATGGGTGGAGCAGACCGGAAAAGACTTTGATGTAACTGTACTTACTATGTAATATCTTGGCTTTTTTTGCACAATGGACACAGTATACTGCAATGGTTGTCAACACCATATCTGAGTAACTGAGAATTACTTTCTAGCCATTTCCAGTTCAATCGGATGGACAGAGTTGTGGAATCTTCATGATTATGGTAAACTTGTACAATTTCCATACAATTTCTCCTGTTTGTCCTACATCTCTGAAATCATTATCTTTCTCTCTCTTTAACAGTACGCCCTCAGCATCTGCACTGATGCCCAATTTGACTTTGTGGATGTAAGTTGTAATTCATATTATATGTAAGCAAGAATGTTAAAAAATAAACAGCGCAAATCTCCAATATTATATGTGTATTACAGACGGACATACCATCCATTCGCAAGTGGTGGTGTCTGCAGATTCTGGAGAAATTTTCGATCACTAGGTAGGACTGACACATTTCAAGCAGTAAAACATTGGTCTGTTTTACAATTATGCTATATTAAAAGTACCATACTCTGACTTTTGAAAAGGCATGGGCAGGACTTTGGACAGCGCTTTGCCTTTTGGACCGAGGAGGCAAAACAGCTTATGGCAGGCACCCTACAACCTATATATAGGATTCTTCGGTCCCACAAAGTTAAGGTATGGCCAAACTAACCAGACAACCATTTGTTTTCATCCTATATGTTCTTTGTGCATGAAATTATATGATTTAGCAGATGCTGTTGTCCAAAGTAACTCACAAATGAAACCAAAAAAATGAATTAAAATGATTAACTATTTTTAAAATGTGGGTACGACTACTGTAAAGATAAACATGTAGTCTTAACTCAAGGTATTTTACTCTATCAAAGGAGGAGCAGGTAGAAATGGAGGACCTTCCCTTGATACTGAGGGACATGCATTCAGCTGCATATGTGCTGAGACCTTCCCTTCATACTGAGGGACATGCACTCAGCAGCATATGTGCTGAGGAGCAGCCCTGGGCTGTTCACGTTCACTGGGTGGGTGCATGAACCATCCTACATGTCGATGGATCACGAAGACCAAATGAATGCTTGGAGGGTGTCGCAGGACACAACTAAGTGGGATGCAAAGGAGCCATTCACATTCACATTTGAGACTTTCCAGGACATGGAAAAATTCCTCACTATCTGTAGAGACGCCCTCGAACTCAGAGTAAATGCTAGGTGTGTCTGAAGATGACAGATGTTTTTCTGAGTCTGACACCTGAGTCTGAGGATGTCCTAAAATGAACACCGTACCGGTGTGGAAGAGTGATGTTTGTCTTTGTGACATTAATGACATTATTTAATACTACTTTTATTCACTAATATGTCTCATGTCGTGACTTCAATCATGTTCACACAATGCATTCTTTCAAGTCATTTCCTTGGTCAGTTTTGTAGACTATCTTGTTCGATTCAGATTCATGTAGATATTTCTGCCAGCTGGACTATGTTCCTTATTATCTTCTTTAAACAAAGCTGGCGGCATTATTTTCCTCATTTAGGTTAGATATAGTCCTACTAATGCGAAAAGACAAAACCAGCGAGATTTAGAACCCACGTAGTTCGACTATAAGCACAATAAATTGAATTGAAATTGACTCTTTGACAACACAGCTGCTCTACTGCGACCTCAGATTAAAACAAGGTAAATTAGATAGGCCTAGGCCTAGTATCAATATAGCAATAAATCGCAATGGGGGGGTTGTAGCCTACAGAAGACTGAAGGTTTGCAGTGACAGCAAGACAACGACTCTATTCCACATGTAATCAAAATGTTGTATGTTCATGTACTCAACTCCTTCATTGTTTTGGATTTTGCACCAAGCAAACACCTCGTAATATTATAGCATGGCATAGCGTAAGCTAGGCCTACTTTTAAAAACATCACAACATTGCCACACTAGGCCTACATGTTACAAAAAAAAACACACACACAATGTCGCCAAGGTGTAGGATAGTGGCCTACACAGACGTCGATATGCGGTTTTGGATTGGTGCCAATATCATACTTAATTTAAATATCCTTAGAAAACAGATCGGTGAGCTGAATAATGCCTTGGGCTACATGAAATGAGAAAGAGCTGAGATGACAGGCCAGGCGTTCCCTTCCTCAGGCTCCAACGAGTCTCAATCAGGTGTGCAGCCAAGCACGCACGCACATACACACACATAGAGACACAACACCATCTGTCCCCTTGTGGCACACATACTTTAAGACACACACACACACACACATTGTTCACCCCTGCTGAGAGAGAACCGCTATGTTCTCAAGAGCAATCTGATGTGACTGAGTGTGCAGCTGCAAGGCAAGTTGTGGAATTAGACGTACTTGAGCTGGGCAGTGGCTGAGTTTAATGGAGTCGTGGAATTAGACAGAGTTGAGCTGGGCAGTGGCTGAGGTTGACATGGGGAGTAGAGTGGATTGGGAAAGAAGTGCTCATCGTGTGAGGGCTGCTCCTTCATTAGTGTGTGTGTGTAGTGTGTATAATGTGTGTAATCTTTGTGTGTGTGTGTGTAGTGCTCATCAAGTGTGTTCTGCTCCTTTAGTAGTGTCTGAGTTGTCGCTTTGGGGCAGCCGTGGCCTACTGGTTATGGTTACTGGTTTTAACTTGGACACGCTCTACACAATCAGTGAGCGAGCACAAGTCAGTCCTGCTCTATGGCTGCACAGTGAGGGAGCACAAGTCAGTCCTGCTCTATGGCTGCACAGTGAGGGAGGACAAAGGGCTGTGTGTGTGTGTGTCAGGATGTAAATACAGGGTGGGTGTGTGAGAGAGAAAGTGTGTGTGTGTGTGTGAGAGAGGGGTGTATGGGTGTGTCTGCATATGGCAGTGTGTGTGTGTGAGAGAGAAAGTGTGTGTGTGTGTGTGTGTGAGAGAGAAAGTGTGCGTGTGTGTGTGTGTTCAGTGTGTGTGTGTGTCTGCATGGTCCTGGTTGTCATCTTCACACACATCAGTTGACTTAAATGTTAATTGGCTGCCCTGAGTGGAGGCTCTCAATAGCAGCTTAGCTTTCAAGCATTCATCATTAACCCCACACACACTTCCTCTCTAGTCGCCCGCATTCATTATTAACCCCACACACACACTTCCTCTCTAGTCGCCCGTATTCATTATTAACCCCACACACACACTTCCTCTCTAGTCGCCCGCATTCATCATTAACCCCACACACACTTCCTCTCTAGTCGCCCGCATTCATCATTAACCCCACACACACTTCCTCTCTAGTCGCCCGTATTCATCATTAACCCCACACACACTTCCTCTCTAGTCGCCCGTATTCATTATGAACCCCACACACACACTTCCTCTCTAGTCGCCCGCATTCATCATTAACCCCACACACACTTCCTCTCTAGTCGCCCGCATTCATCATTAACCCCACACACACTTCCTCTCTAGTCGCCCGCATTCATCATTAACCCCACACACACTTCCTCTCTAGTCGCCCGTATTCATTATTAACCCCACACACACACACTTCCTCTCTAGTCGCCCGTATTCATTATTAACCCCACACACACTTCCCCCTCTTCATTGATTCATTATTAACCCCACACACACACTTCCTTTCTAGTCGCCCGTATTCATTATTAACCCCACACACACACTTCCTCTCTAGTCGCCCGCATTCATTATGAACATGACACACACACTTCCTCTCTAGTCGCCCGTATTCATTATGAACACGTCCTAGCAGGAAGCGATTTATAAATGTTTTTTGGTATATCCAGTTTTTAAGAGTTTACAACTTAGTGTTAACCAATAATTGTTACAAACTGGTACTACAAACAAAATATTAGTGCATTCCTGGATCTATATCCTTATGCATCGCTTCCTGCTAGGACTTTTTACGGGCTTTTCCCAAATCGATAGATAGATAGATAGATACTTTATTGATCCTCAAGGGGAAATTCAAGGAAATTTCGAAAATCACGAAAGTAATGTCCACGCAGCGGTAGATAGCAGCAGAGAGTAGAAGCATCAGGCAGAAAACTCCTGGTGTAGTATAGTAAGTATAAGTATATATAAGTATAGTATACTTACAAACTTCCCAATGCCTCGTACAGAACATATTTGTACTACTGTAGAAGTTTCATACCATTCAGGGCATTATTAGTGGGGTAATTTACGAGATACTCTATTGGTTCCATAAGCGCCTGCACAAGGTTTTGTTTCTGTATTCTTCTGATAGCGCTACTCGACCAATGTTCAAGGGAAAACAGCTTCTGGGAGGGTGTTTGGCTCGAGGTCATGGTGCAAAGGACCCTAGAGTGAAATTAATCACTTTAACCATCACTTTAAGTTCTTAAGGATAAAAATAAATACAGCTGATAAATGTGCAGAGATGAGGTCATACTAAACGTCCCTTATAAAAACAAAATGGTCGACTTGCAGCAAAATAAATTAGTTTGCCAAAAGTGTCAAATTCCTGCAGCATTCTGACGATAATGTCTGCCCATGTTTGACCACCACAGTTTGTATAAAAGTGATAGTTTGGGTATTTTCCAGCAGTAGGATGCATGTGTTATTGTATTCTAGTGACTGAAGGTGCTGATACAGAAGACCTGGGTAAATTGCAGTACTTGTATTGGCCAGTAGAGAGCAGACATGCTCAATAGGTTCACATTTTCACTCTGTATTAAAGGTGCACTTTCTCCAAACAACCAGCAGAGGGCAACTGTCAGCAGTGCAAATGCCCATGAAACAGCAAAGGAAATGCTCCTGCTGGCTGATTCCCTCACTGTCTGCACAGCACAAGAAGGCGAGTGCAAACTCACTTCAAACAACCATAGCTATTTAGCAGTCATTTACATACCGATTGTCTTGTCAGTTTTCTTTATGGGAAAATGTTAAAGTTGTCACTTCCCATCCACAAAAGGCTCGGGTAGATGACACGTCGGATAGATTGCGGCTGCCCCATAGAAATAGAACAGAATTCCCAATCAGTTGCATATCCACCGGCAATGCTAAAATGATCCATGACTCTGATATTTGCTGTAATTTAACATGATGAAAACCACTGTCTCAGTCATCAAGTGCCGCACCAGCAGTTATGTTCTCAGTACTGTCACACTCACACACACACACACATCTAGTGCCGCACCAGCAGTTATGTTCTCAGTACTGCCACACACACACACACAAACAAACACAAACACACACACACACATCAAGTATCGCACCAGCAGTTATGTTCTCAGCATTGTCACACACACACACACACACATCAAGTATAGCACCAGCACTTATGTCCTCAGCACTGTCACACACACACATAAAGTATCGCAACTGTTATGTTCTCAGCACTGTCACACACACATGTGAATGTGTGTGTTTATGAATGTGTGTGCGTGTGTGTGTGAGTAATCCATGCACTGAGGATGGGGTGATTTATTTGATTGCTCATGCTCTAAATAGAACCCCCCCCCCCACACACACACACACATACAAAGTATCGCAGCAGTTATGTTCTCAGCACCGTCACACACACACACACATCAAGTATCGCACCACTTATGTTCTCAGCACTGTCACACACACAAAGTATCGCAGCAGTTATGTTCTCTTCAGGTTGTATTTTCAGCATCTACTTTAGATGAACTGGTAATGGTGGTGTGTGTGTGAGAGAGAGTGTGTGTGTGTGTTTGTGAATGTGTTTATGAGTGTGTGTGTTTGTGAATGTGTGTGTGTGTTTGTGAGTGTGTTTATATATGTGTGAGTAATCCATGCACAGTGGATGGGGTGATTTATTTGATTGATCATGCTCTACATGGATCTAAAGGACAGATACCCCACACACACACACACATACACACAACATAAAATGTGTCTACAGTATCTGTGCCAATAAATGAAACAGTATATTAGAATCAGACGAAGTTACCTCTTTAACAGTTAATCTCTCAGTGATTTGACATGTCACTGTGTGATATGATGGTATTCCTCCCACACTGATCACGTGGGCTTGGGTACACTGTCTGAATCAACTGTCCTGTTTGAGCTGCTATCGATTGGGGAGCAAGGGGCATTTGTATCCATAGCGATTGGGGAGCAAGGGGCGTTTGTGTCCACACACTGACGGGAAGAAGTGTATACAACCAGAGGACTGGTCAGAACAGCTGGAGATTCTGGAACACTGGACTGGTCAGAACATCTGGGGGTTCTGGAACACTGGACTGGTCAGAGCATCTGCGGGTTCTGGAACACTGAACTGGTCAGAACATCTGGGGGTTCTGGAAACTCTGGGTTTTTCGAATACAACTGGTATTTACAGATATGCTATCACCTATTCTTCAATAATTACACACACACATACTACATACACACACATTACAACAACAAATGGCAAGCAGTATACTGAGTAAGTACTAACCCTAACCCCAGGCGAGTTCTAAAAAACTGGCAATTTTTCACATATTTCTTAAATAAACGGAATCTTTGTCGATTTAATTTGGCCTTTTTTACAATAATTTACAAACATCCCTTCTTAATGTCAAGGTGAAAGCAAACTTCTACAAAGTAATGTTAATAAATTAAAAACATTAGAAAATGTAATTTCGAGGAAATTACCAGTGCATGAAAATATAAACATACTGTATATTAACATAAAATAGTCATAGTTGATAACAACTGACAGTTGAAATGGCTGAACAGTTAAATAGTTGAGTAGTTTAAATAGTTAAATTATTTAATAGTGAATTATTGTAGTGTGGACATTTATTTTGAAACAGTTGTGGGAAGAGGAAATAGTAGTCTTAAGAGAACCAGATTGTATGCTTAAAGCATTTTATGTTAATATACAGTATGTTTATATTTTAATGCACTGGTAATTTCCTCGAAATTACATTTTCTAGTCTCATTATGAGTTAAATAGAGATCGCCTGAGTTCATTAGCAATCGGTGCTAATAGTCTCATAATGAGTTAAATAGAGATCGCCTGAGTTCAGTGAATCTGTATAGTATACTAATATAAAGGAATATATATAATGGAAAGTCCAGTCCCTGACCAATAATAATAAAAATATTAATAATACATTTTATTTAAAGTGTATTTCATGTTACCTAATGATACAATAAGTACAATAAGACAAACATTGACAACCAAAATAAAACAACAATAGATAGACAGGCAGTCATGAGTAGGAAGGAAAAGCAAGAGTGAAAAGGTGGACACGTTAAACGCCCTGTCACCCATGATGCAGTGGGGCATCAGTGGAGCATTAAACGCCCTGTCACCCATGGAACGGAGATGTGCAGTGGGAGTGGATAGTAGGTGGGCATCAGTGGAGCGTAAGGTGCGGGTTGGTTGGTAACTGGTCAGGAGGCTTGAAAAGATAGGAAGGTGCGAGATTATGTTGGGCTTTAAATTGAATATGGTATTGCACAGGGAGCCAGTGCAGTTGATGGAGGATGGGAGTGATATGTTGCCAAGGCCTGATATGAGTGAGAACTCTTGCAGCGGAATTTTGTATGTATTGTGGTCTGTTTAATCTCTTTGCTGAGACACCAAAGAGCAGGGCATTGCAGTGGTCAAGTCTGTAGGTTATGAAAGCATAAATGAGAGTCTCAGCAGTGGTGGGGTTAAGTGAGGGGAGGAGTTTGGAAATGCTTTTGAGGTGGAAGAACCCTGTTTAGAGATGTATTTAATATGTGTATGTAACGGAGGCGAACTGAGCTAGCATGCTAGTTGCGCGTGTAAATCCTCACACCCCTAACCTTAAGAACGCTTCTAACTGCTGAGTTGGGAGCCTGGGCTTTTAGCTCAGTGGTTAGAGCGTTCGACTCCAATGCCGGTGTGTGTCGAGGTGGCGGGTTCGAGGGCTGTGAGCGGTGGACGAATTACGACCTCTGTGACGTGTGTGTGTCTTGCCTGATGTTTTTGAGGTGGAAGAAGGCTGTTTTTGTGATGTGTGTGTGTCATCTAGGGGTGGGCGATATGGACAAAAAATAATATCTCGACATTTTTTGTGATTTTGACGATAATGATAATTAGTCAATATCCTTTAAAAAATTGTTTTTGTTAAAGTCTGAGTTACATTACAGCTCATTATTTATGAATAGCATCATTACAATAATAACCAATAACCTAACCTGTGACTTTTTAACCAAATCAACCAATGCATTGTCACTCTATGACACATTTCCAATTTTGCCCCCACTTGTGTGTGTGTGGCAATGACATGGTCTAGCCAGCTACATTAAAGAAGATGAATAGGCCTAACAGTTTCCTAAGAGAAAGTCTGAAGCTGAAGTTCCTTTCAAACCTTTACATAGGATTCACTATAAAACTAAGCAGACCACCAGAGTACATCTCAGTTATTACAGTGGATGAAAATGCACTGTACTGTTCTTCCTAGGCAACAACAACTTTTACTTCTTATTATTATTCCGCTTACCACTTTTTCCGTACGCAATTTCTCTTGAACAGTTTAACTAAGAAACTTTATTCAAACTTTGTAACGTAGGTCTTCAAACTGAGCAGGTTGCTATGTCTTTTCAACTTTGAAACTTTTATACTTTAAACTATTAAAGAAAAACTTTTTAAAATTCCCCATAGACTTAACATTGCCGATTATGACATCATAATACGGCCATTAAGCAATTAGAATCCTATGGCAGGTGTTCAGGCCATACAATCTGGGTCAATTAAGACTACACATCCTATTCAACTGTTTCCTCTGCCCAAAGCTGTTTCAAAATAAAAGTCCTCACTACAATAATCCACTGTTAAACAATGTAACCCATTAAACTACTGAACTTTTTACATTCAACTTTTAAACGGTCTACTTTTAAACTATCATTAAACTATCTATCTTATAAACTAGCTGTCTATCAACAACTTTTAAACTATATACATTCAACTTTTAAACAGTCTACTTTTAAACTATTATTAAACTATCTATTAAACTAGCTGTCTATCAACAACTTTTAACTTGTCATCAACTATGACTCCTACCCACTGTAACTAGTTAACATTGTTAACATTTTTAGCAAAACTGCTAGTTTTTGCATAGTTAGCATAACAAATAAAAATGATTAGCTAGGTTAGCTAAGTCACAAGGTTAGCATAGTTAGCATGTTAACATGCTAGTTAGCATTACTACTGAAAATGATTAGCTAGGTTAGCTAAGTCACATGGTTAGCATAACTACTAAAAATAATTAGCTACGTTAACTAAGTCACATGCTTAGCATAGTTAGCATAACTACTAAATATGAATAGCTAAGTCACATGGTTAGCATGTTAGCATTCTTAATTTATAGCAGTTGTGCTAAAATACTATTAGCTAAGTCACATAGTTAGCAGCATTAACATTATTAGCATTTTTTTAAAAACTGCTAGAAAACATTAGCTAAATTAACTAAGTAACTTGGTTAGCATTATTAACTTTGTTAACATAACTGCTAGCAAACATTAGAGCCATTCCAACTGTCAGTTATCGTCAACTATCTACCTAAATAATTGAACCATTTAAACTATCCACCTATTTAACTGTTCAGTCATTCCAACTATATTAAACCTCATCTACCTAGCAACCAATATAGTTTGTTTTTACTCTGTATGATATTTTACCTCATATTATTGCATTTTCATGCACTGTATTTCCTTCAGGAAATGCTTTTCTAGTTTCCTTTGATGTTTTGTTTAAGAGCAACCATGTAGGCTAGCATTCCAAGTTACAGAATCGAAACTAATGCGTTAGCTTATGGCTAATGTATATGAGAAACCCCATAAGTAATTTAAATACTCGATAATGTCAATTTGCACATCGTTAAAACAACAATCACGATATTATCGCAGACGATATATATCGCTCACCCCTATGTGTGTCTTGTCTTATGTTTTTGAGGTGGAAGAAGGCTGTTTTAGTGATGTATTTGATGTGAGAGATTAATGAGGGGGTAGAGTCCATTATGACACCAAGGTTTTTGACTTCAGAGGTAGTGGTGGTGAAATCAGTATTTCTGGCTATAATTCCACCATAGAGACAAAAAAACACTCCAAACAACTCAAAGAAAAGGTTTTTGACAAGCATAAGAGAGGGGATGGATGGAGTCCAGTGAAATCCATCATTAAGGAATGTAAGGAACATGGCAAATGTGAAAATCTGTCTAGAGCAGGCCATCACCACAAACTGAGTGACCGTTGAAGAAGGATAAGGTGGGGGAGGCCACCAAGGAAAGAAGGGCAAAACAAAGACTGAACTATTTGGCCACAATTAGAGGTGGATTTTGTCGTTCGTTTTCATGACACAGTTCGCGTAGTTCAATTCGCCAAGATGATTCGTTCTGAATCGTTCGTTCTTTCGTTCAGTCGCATTTCCGGTAGCCTACAACGTAGTTCAGCGGTGAATCATGGAATGCAGGTTCTCAGCTCCTCGTTTATGAAAACGGTCAACACAACACTGTAATTGTAGTGGCAAATATAGCTGCAACTTCATGATTATGTGTATGACAACAGCAGTAGCTAATGTGTTCATTCACCTTGACATTACATTGACATATTGAAGGTAAATAGAGTAGTTCTAGACTACAGCTAGATCAGCTAATTTCTTTTTAAAAAATGTGTTCATTCATAAAGGAACAAAGACCCAGTATGCTATGCTGACAAACATGTTTAAAGGCTTGGCAGAAAGATTATATTGATGAAAAGGTTTCAAGTCCCCATTTTGCCTAGGCTACAGAGCCATAATCACTCTGCTTCTTCTGCTTCTGCCAAGAATGAGTGACTGACTTAACGAGAACGACAGACCGAAGTGAAACAGGTGGGGGGTCTTGGCGTGAGAACGAACGAATAGCCCAGGCTACTGGCTCGCATGCCAGCAGCACTCTTGAGGCGTCGGGGAGTGAGGTTTACCAACGTTCCACAAGCACAGCTAAGCTAGCTGGCATCTGTTACACTAGCCACAGCAGTAATGTATTATTTAGCGTAAGGCATCACATTTTCACGGCATGATCTCTAATGTCAGTTCTAGATTAGAGGCTGAAGTAGCCTGCTAGCGAGAGACTTCTGTAATATCAATAAAAATTGACCTACATAACAAAGTGCTCAGTGCTGGCAAGTAAGTAAGCAATCAAGCACAACAAAGGCTGTCACTTGAATGGCGTTTGCTAACGTTAGCAATCAAACAATCTTAGATAGCTAAAACGTTTTTGAAACAGAAAAGTGAATTATTTTATGGATTTCAGTCGGATCCCTTGGCGTTATTGGGGTCATCCCTATGTTCCCCACTACCGGGGAACATAGGACCCTTTTTTGAAAAAAGGGTCCTATGTTCCCCGCTGCTTCCAAGTAGACTGCAGCCCAGACGGCAAGTTGGGTTGTTGTTGCTCCGTGCCCACACTTTGTGATGAGGGAAGGA
Source organism: Alosa alosa (assembly GCF_017589495.1). Classification (NCBI taxonomy): domain Eukaryota; kingdom Metazoa; phylum Chordata; class Actinopteri; order Clupeiformes; family Clupeidae; genus Alosa; species Alosa alosa. The sequence goes on along the minus strand of NC_063193.1, from coordinate 35,031,495 downwards.
GAGGGGGCGCCGCGAACTGAAGTTCTTTGCACAGAGGCGCAGTGCTAGCCTGGGCGTTCCCATGCTGCCTTGCGCGCGATTTGATTCACGCTGCTAGGGCAGCCTGGAGACCATGGAGCAAATTTTCGCCTGAGATAGGGAACCAATCACAGAACAGGGGGGAAAGCAAGACGATGATGAGCTATGCACAGACGCATTTGATAGACATCCGTGGCACCCAATAAACGGATCTGGGCATTTTTTTCAAATACGAGAAAATGAACGTTTGGTTCCCAGACCACGTCTCATTGAGAAGTGGTGGCGCTAGCCAGGCTAGCGCAGTGCGGAGCCCAGTGTGATATAGTCACGTTTAATTGATTTAATTGTAACAGTAGCTGCTTGAAATAGCTGCTTGACGTTTAATGCGCATCGATAATTTCAGAAGATGAAAAGAAGGTTCAACAGAAGCTAAGAGAGACGAGTTTAAGTTAATAATGCTAGGCTATGTTAGCATAAACTCAACTTAGGCTACCTATAAAGCATGCTTATGACATCAATAAATAAGGAAAATATTCACATATACACACACTACATATATCCGTTTTATTTAACCAGAAACACACAATCCCTTCAGTCAACACAGTTACAACAGACGTTCAGACCGGTGACAGCTTTTGGTGGAAAACACTTTGTGATGAGGGAAGGAGGGAAGGAAGAGGGGGCGCCACGAACTGAAGTTCTTTGCACAGAGGCGCAGTGCGGAGCCCAGTGTGATGTAGTCACGTTTAATTGATTTAATTGAGACACTTAAGTCTTGTATGTAACAGTAGCTGGTGTCAGTGGCAATCCGCCTAATGACACAGCCCCACCTGTTTTCCTATGATATTAGGATTGGCTCACTGTCTTGCTGCAACGGCCTGCTGTGTTTAAATCTAGCCGAGTCTGCATGGCTTCAGTCCAAGGCTTGTCATTGTTGATTCTTACTGTACAAGAGGTGAAGGAGGTGATCTAAAATAGCCTTTGGTTGAGCTGTCTGAAGAATGGGATTAATTTTAATGGAACAAAGAGATATCAAACTATACTGGGCTGTAGACCCAAAGGGACATTTTGGATTATTGACGGAGTCAGACCAAAGGGGCTTCGAACAGCGCAGTCCCCCCTGCAGCGTGCCAGCGAACGGAAAAATGAACAAAACAAACCAATTAAATATCAACTTAAAAAGGCATGTAGTTGTAGTGCGTTTCTTCTGTGAGAGGTGCAGTCTGTGTGTGTTGCTGTCCTCAATTTAGTGCTGAAGCGGACAATGCGAAGTTATCTAGAATGTTAGCTTTGAACTCGTTATATTCAGTAAAGAAGCACTACACAAGTAAAACCATTGTAGGCCTATGTTATAAAAAATGTTCTTCATCTATTCTTTTACTCCACTATACTCAACGTGGAAGTTAGGAAAATAAACCCCTCTGGCTTGTGTCAATATTGCACCGTCTTGGCGTATGTGTAGGTCTACCTGGTGTGCTACGGCAAGCAACATTGACAGAAAAATACACTTTGCTACCGTTTGTGCACGAAATGTGCACTCGCAAGCATATCCCATGCAATTTCCGTGGTCAGATACCATCAACTGTGAGACCTTATATAAAGAGATGTGTGCCTCTGCTAATAATATCCAGTGAATTCATTTAGGCACAGGTGGATTCCAATCAAGTTGTAGAAGCATCTCAAGGACCATTGATAGAAGTAGGATACGCTCAGTGGCAAGTGTCATATCAAAAGGTGTTAATACTTATTATGTAAATGGAATATTTCAGTCTTTATTTTTTTTATACAATTACAAAACACTCCAAACACTTCTGAGAGAACTTGAGTGGTTTTGCAAAGAAAATGGAGTAAAATTGCAGTATCAAGATGTGCAAGCCTAATCCAACCTGACCTATCCAGGCTCCACGCTTTCAGTGCAGCCAAAGGTGTACCTACTTATGCTGACTTGAAGGGGGTGAATATTTATACAATCATTTATTTTGCATTATATATTTAACTAATTAACATTACTTTGTATAAATCTGCTTTCACTTTGACAATATATATATTTGACAAATATTGTAAAAGGCCAAATGACATTGATCAAGATTCTATTTATGAAAGCGGAAATACCTGTTTATAGGTAAATAGAAATACCTGGGGGGATAAACACTGTTTATAGGTAAATACCTGGGGGATAAACACTGTTTATAGGTACTGTACCTGGGGGGATAAACACTGTTTATAGGTAAATACCTGGGGGGATAAACACTGTTTATAGGTAAATAGAAATACCTGGGGGATAAACACTGTTTATAGGTAAATACCTGGGGGGATAAACACTGTTTATAGGTACTGTACCTGTGGGGATAAACACTGTTTATAGGTAAATAGAAATACCTGGGGGGATAAACACTGTTTATAGGTACTGTACCTGGGGGGATAAACACTGTTTATAGGTAAATACCTGGGGGGATAAACACTGTTTATAGGTACTGTACCTGTGGAGATAAACACTGTTTATAGGTAAATACCTGGGGGGATAAACACTGTTTATAGGTAAATAGAAATACCTGTGGGGATAAACACTGTTTATAGGCACTGTACCTGGGGGGATAAACACTGTTTATAGGTACTGTACCTGTGGGGATAAACACTGTTTATAGGTAAATAGAAATACCTTGGGGGATAAACACTGTTTATAGGTAAATACCTGGGGGGATAAACACTGTTTATAGGTACTGTACCTGTGGGGATAAACACTGTTTATAGGTAAATACCTGGGGGGATAAACACTGTTTATAGGTAAATAGAAATACCTGGGGGGATAAACACTGTTTATAGGTACTGTACCTGGGGGGATAAACACTGTTTATAGGTACTGTACCTGTGGGGATAAACACTGTTTATATAAATGCCTGTGGGGATAAACACTGTTTATAGGTAAATACCTGGGGGGATAAACACTGTTTATAGGTACTGTACCTGGGGGGATAAACACTGTTTATAGGTACTGTACCTGTGGGGATAAACACTGTTTATATAAATACCTGTGGGGATAAACACTGTTTATAGGTACTGTACCTGGGGGGATAAACACTGTTTATAGGTAAATACCTGGGGGGATAAACACTGTTTATAGGTACTGTACCTGGGGGATAAACACTGTTTATAGGTAAATACCTGGGGGATAAACACTGTTTATAGGTACTGTACCTGGGGGGATAAACACTGTTTATAGGTACTGTACCTGTGGGGATAAACACTGTTTATATAAATACCTGTGGGGATAAACACTGTTTATAGGTAAATACCTGGGGGGATAAACACTGTTTATAGGTACTGTACCTGGGGGGATAAACACTGTTTATAGGTAAATACCTGGGGGGATAAACACTGTTTATAGGTACTGTACCTGGGGGGATAAACACTGTTTATAGGTACTGTACCTGGGGGATAAACACTGTTTATAGGTAAATACCTGGGGGGATAAACACTGTTTATAGGTAAATACCTGGGGGGATAAACACTGTTTATAGGTAAATAGAAATACCTGGGGGGATAATACCTGTGGGGATAAACACTGTTTATAGGTAAATACCTGGGGGATAAACACTGTTTATAGGTACTGTACCTGTGGGGATAAACACTGTTTATAGGTAAATACCTGGGGGGATAAACACTGTTTATAGGTAAATAGAAATACCTGTGGGGATAAACACTGTTTATAGGTAAATAGAAATACCTGGGGGGATAAACACTGTTTATAGGTAAATACCTGGGGGGATAAACACTGTTTATAGGTACTGTACCTGTGGGGATAAACACTGTTTATAGGTAAATACCTGGGGGATAAACACTGTTTATAGGTACTGTACCTGGGGATAAACACTGTTTTTATAGGTAAATACCTGGGGGGATAAACACTGTTTATAGGTACTGTACCTGGGGGGATAAACACTGTTTATAGGTAAATACCTGGGGGGATAAACACTGTTTATAGGTACTGTACCTGGGGGGATAAACACTGTTTATAGGTACTGTACCTGTGGGGATAAAAAACACTGTTTATATAAATAGAAAAACACTAGGTACTGTGGGGATAAACACTGTTTATAGGTAAATACCTGGGGGATAAACACTGTTTATAGGTACTGTACCTGGGGGATAAACACCTGGGGGGATAAACACTGTTTATAGGTAAATACCTGGGGGATAAACACTGTTTATAGGTACTGTACCTGGGGGATAAACACTGTTTATAGGTAAATAGAATACCTGGGGGGATAAACACTGTTTATGGGTACTGTACCTGTACCTGGGGATAAACACTGTTTATAGGTAACCTGTGGGGATAAACACTGAAATACCTTGGGGATAAAACACTGTTTATAGGTAAATACCTGGGGGATAAACACTGTTTATAGGTACTGTACCTGGGGGATAAACACTGTACCTTAAACACTGTTTATAGGTACTGTACCTGTGGGGATAAACACTGTGTTTATAGGTACTGTACCTGGGGGGATAAACACTGTTTATAGGTACTGTACCTGGGGGGATAAACACTGTTTATAGGTAAATACCTGGGGGGATAAACACTGTTTATAGGTACTGTACCTGGGGGGATAAACACTGTTTATAGGTAAATAGAAATACCTGGGGGGATAAACACTGTTTATAGGTGTACCTGGGGGATAAACACTGTTTATAGGTACTGTACCTGTGGGGATAAACACTGTTTATATAAATGCCTGTGGGGATAAACACTGTTTATAGGTAAATACCTGGGGGGATAAACACTGTTTATAGGTAAATACCTGGGGGGATAAACACTGTTTATAGGTACTGTACCTGTGGGGATAAACACTGTTTATATAAATACCTGTGGGGATAAACACTGTTTATAGGTACTGTACCTGGGGGGATAAACACTGTTTATAGGTAAATACCTGGGGGGATAAACACTGTTTATAGGTACTGTACCTGGGGGGATAAACACTGTTTATAGGTACTGTACCTGGGGGGATAAACACTGTTTATAGGTACCCGTGGGGGATGTACCTGGGGGATAAACACTGTTTATAGGTACTGTACCTGGGGGATAAACACTGTTTATAGGTTTATACCTGGGGGATAAACACTGTTTATAGGTAAATACCTGGGGGATAAACACTGTTTATAGGTACTGTACCTGGGGATAAAACTGTTTATAGGTAAATAGGGATAATGGGGGATAAACACTGTTTATAGGGTACTGTACCTGGGGGGATAAACACTGTTTATAGGTACTGTACCTGGGGGATAAACCTGGGTAAATGGGGATAAACACTGTTTATAGGTAACTGTACCTGGGGGATAAACACTGTTTATAAGGTAAATAGGTAAATACCTGGGGGGATAAACACTGTTTATAGGTACTGTACCTGGGGGGATAAACACTGTTTATAGGTAAATACCTGGGGGGATAAACACTGTTTATAGGTAACTGTACCTGGGGGGATAAACACTGTTTATAGGTAAATAGAAATACCTGGGGGATAAACACTGTTTATAGGTAAATACCTGGGGGATAAACACCACTGTACCTGTGGGGTTTTATAGGTAAATACCTGGGGGGATAAACACTGTTTATAGGTAAATAGAAATACCTGTGGGGATAAACACTGTTTATAGGTAAATAGAAATACCTGTGGGGATAAACACTGTTTATAGGCACTGTACCTGGGGGGATAAACACTGTTTATAGGTACTGTACCTGTGGGGATAAACACTGTTTATAGGTAAATAGAAATACCTTGGGGGATAAACACTGTTTATAGGTAAATACCTGGGGGGATAAACACTGTTTATAGGTACTGTACCTGTGGGGATAAACACTGTTTATAGGTAAATACCTGGGGGGATAAACACTGTTTATAGGTAAATAGAAATACCTGGGGGATAAACACTGTTTATAGGTACTGTACCTGGGGGGATAAACACTGTTTATAGGTACTGTACCTGTGGGGATAAACACTGTTTATATAAATGCCTGTGGGGATAAACACTGTTTATAGGTAAATACCTGGGGGGATAAACACTGTTTACCTGGGGGGTTTATAATACCTGGGGGATAAACACTGTTTATAGGTACTGTACCTGGGGGGATAAACACTGTTTATAGGTAAATACCTGGGGGGATAAACACTGTTTATAGGTACTGTACCTGGGGGGATAAACACTGTTTATAGGTAAATACCTGGGGGGATAAACACTGTTTATAGGTACTGTACCTGGGGGGATAAACACTGTTTATAGGTAAAACCTGTGGGGATAAACACTGTTTTATAAATACCTGTGGGGGGGGATAAACACTGTTTATAGGTACTGTACCTGGGGGATAAACACTGTTTATAGGTAAATACCTGAGGGGATAAACACTGTTTATAGGTACTGTACCTGGGGGGATAAACACTGTTTATAGGTAAATAGAAATACCTGGGGGGATAAACACTGTTTATAGGTAAATACCTGGGGGATAAACACTGTTTATAGGCAACTGAACCTACCTGGGGATAAACACTGTTTATAGGTAAATACCTGGGGGGATAAACACTGTTTATGTTTATGGGGGTAAAAATAGGAAATAAACCTGTTTATAGGTAAATAGAAATACCTGTGGGGATAAACACTGTTTATAGGTAAATAGAAATACCTGGGGGGATAAACACTGTTTATAGGTACTGTACCTGTGGGGATAAACACTGTTTATAGGTAAATAGAAATACCTTGGTGGATAAACACTGTTTATAGGTACTGTACCTGGGGGGATAAACACTGTTTATAGGTACTGTACCTGTGGGGATAAACACTGTTTATAGGTAAATACCTGGGGGGATAAACACTGTTTATAGGTAAATACCTGGGGGGATAAACACTGTTTATAGGTAAATAGAAATACCTGGGGGGATAAACACTGTTTATAGGTACTGTACCTGGGGGATAAACACTGTTTATAGTAACAGAACTGTACCTGTGGGGATAAACACTGTTTATAGGTAAAATACCTGGGGGGATAAACACTGTTTATAGGATAAAAATAGAAATACCTGGGGGGATAAACACTGTTTATAGGTACGGGGATAAACACTTATAGGTAAATAGAAATACCTGGGGGATAAACACTGTTTATAGGTACTGTACCTGGGGGGATAAACACTGTTTATAGGTACTGTACCTGTGGGGATAAACACTGTTTATAGGTAAATACCTGGGGGGATAAACACTGTTTATAGGTAAATAGAAATACCTGGGGGGATAAACACTGTTTATAGGTACTGTACCTGTGGGGATAAACACTGTTTATAGGTAAATACCTGGGGGGATAAACACTGTTTATAGGTACTGTACCTGTGGGGATAAACACTGTTTATAGGTTTATGGGGGGATAAACACTGTTTATAATAAATACCTGGGGGATAAACACTGTTTATATAAATACCTGGGGGGATAAACACTGTTTATAGGTACTGTACCTGTGGGGATAAACACTGTTTATAGGTACTGTACCTGGGGGGATAAACACTGTTTATAGGTAAATAGAAATACCTGGGGGGATAAACACTGTTTATAGGTACTGTACCTGTGGGGATAAACACTGTTTATAGGTAAATAGAAATACCTGTGGGGATAAACACTGTTTATAGGTACTGTACCTGTGGGGATAAACACTGTTTATAGGTAAATAGAAATACCTGGGGGGATAAACACTGTTTATAGGTACTGTACCTGTGGGGATAAACACAGTTTATAGGTAAATACCTGTGGGGATAAACACTGTTTATAGGTACTGTACCTGTGGGGATAAACACTGTTTATAGGTACTGTACTGTCGCTCCAGCGGAAATACCTGTGGGGATAAACACTGTTTATAGGTACTGTACTGTCGCTCCAGGTTAATGGCTGTATCTGTGGGACAAGTTAGCATAGCTCCAGGTTCAGTGATCTGTGTCAGTTGGCATAGCTCCAGGTTAATGGCTTCTCCGTTCAGTGATCTGTGTCAGTTGGCATAGCTCCAGGTTAATGGCTTCTCGGTTCAGTGATCTGTGTCAGTTGGCATAGCTTCAGGTTAATGGCTTCTCCGTTCAGTGATCTGCGTCAGTTGGCATAGCTCCAGGTTAATGGCTTCTCCGTTCAGTGATCTGCGTCAGTTGGCATAGCTTCAGGTTAATGGCTTCTCCGTTCTGTGATCTGCGTCAGTTGGCATAGCTCCAGGTTAATGGCTTCTCGGTTCAGTGATCTGCGTCAGTTGGCATAGTTTCAGGTTAATGGCTTCTCCGTTCAAGTGACCTGTGTCAATTGGCATAGCTCCAGGTTAATGTCCGTATACAATGAGGTGGCTTTGGCGGTCCATACAGTTTTTGTTCTAAAATTATAAGTCCAGTCCAAATAAAATGGCATAAGTTGTAATGTAGTTGTTTTTTGAACATCATGTAGAAACATATTTTCATTACTACTGCTGAGGAAATGATCCAATGATTCCTCTATGTCAGTTTGTTGTTTATGCTTATGGATATGTGACCACAGATGGGATGAGATCCTGAATTGAGACGAGAGACAGACAGACACACAGAGAGACAGACATTGTCCCAATGGTGAACACAGGACAGTCCCGCCTGGACAGCGACCAGTATGACGACTTCAATGCTGAACATGAAAGCATGGACAACCTGCAGAAAGGCAAGTATACGAAAGTCTGTAATATCCATATAACGATATAGTATATTGCAGCAACACATAAATAGCGATATGCTAATAAATAGGCCAATACATGGTAGAAAAGAAAATTAAGTATTTTAAAGGCAGCTATACTAAGAAGTACACTGAAGAAAGTCAAGCATGCCACCAGGACCAGACGTAGAGGCCATTCTGACCAGTGCACTGTGTAAAGAAAACATGCTAACAATATACAGTAGGCTAGGCTACACTATTCTCTTCTCATCCTAACAATGGATTATTCCTACCGCTGAAATCAAGAAGTAGCCTATGTAGTCACAAAGCTAGAACTGAGAGACTCAGGAGAAGTTTTAGCCTAGAAATCTAGACGCGCCCCTAGCGGTAGCAAATGCTTGCAATAGTAAGACCCTTCACCATACTTGCAGTACACTGCCCCCCCCCCTCCCCTACATACACAGCACATTATTTCATCAGGAAGCTTTTCCAACACACATCCCCAACATACTTACAGCACACTGCCCCCCCCCCCCCCCCCATCCCATACACATCACTTTGTCTCATGAGGAAGCTTCTCCAACACACATATTGCACACTGCCCTCTCCCCACATACACAGCACACTATCCCATCTCCCTTGTCATCCCCCCAACACACACACCAAGACCCCTGGCAGTTGGGTTAGCCCCTTGAGCCATGGATCTGCCCAAGGTTTCTTCTACAAGGGAGTTTTTCCTTGCCCCAGTTGCTCTTGGGTGCTCCTTGTTGGTGCCCCCCCCCAATCCTCCCCCACCTTTCTTAAACTTCCTTGTATCCTTGTACTACTCTGTCTAGTGTCCATTCTAATATGTTAACAAGTATACAGTAGGCTACATTATTCTGTCTAGCTTCCATTCTGATATGCTAACAAGTATGCATTCTTCTGGCTAGCTTCTGCTAACAAGTATATATTATTCTGGCTAGCTTCAATTAAACTTGCAGTTTAAAGGGATACCAGGCAAGCCTGATGCTTTTTCTCTACAAAACTCCCCCTAGCGTCTGTAGGTGTGCGAGCCCTCGCTCGGTCTGAAGCTCTTTTCCTTGTCTTTGCATCTTCCGTCAAGGGTTTTCGCTGCTTCTTCGCCGGCTCTGCCATTAGACACACATTTGCAACAATCGCTAGCGTTTCGTTAGCCTACCTCTGTGCTGTGGATGCAGGATGTAAACCGATCCTGCTTCTTGTGATGTCTGAGACTTTGTGAGACTGAAGGTCGGCGGGTACGATACACTGAACTTGCAAGCGGGATATTCTTCCTACAGGCAGTAGGGGCGGGCGAGAGAGTCTTCATTTGCCCTGTAATGAGTCATTTAACCATATACCGACTTATGAAGATGATTAATTAACACGAAAACGTTGCCTGGTGTCCCTTTAAGGGGGGAATTCTCCCATTCACACATAGATCGCACGTAAGCTTTTTTTTACGTGCTTCAGTTACTCACTTTTCAGTTATGCATATTCTCCCATCCCACTTCTGTCACACCCACAGCGGGCAAGTTCGAAATCAAGGCGGCCAAAGAGGCGTAATCTATTTAAAGGGACACCAGGCCAATCTTAGCGGTTTTAAAGGGACACCAGGCCAATCTTAGCGGTTTTAAAGGGACACCAGGCCAATCTTAGCGGTTTTAAAGGGACAGCAGGCCAATCTTAGCGGTTTTAAAGGGACACCAGGCAAGCCTGATGCTTTTTCTCTACGAAACTCCACCTCGCTCGGTCTGAAGCTTTTTTCCTTTTCTTTGCATCTTCCGTCAAGGGTTTTCGCTGCTTCTTCCCTGGCTCTGCCATTATACACATGTTTGCAACAATCGCTAGAGTTTCGTTAGCCTGCCTCTGTGCTGTATGCAGGATGTAAACTGATCCTGCTTCGGGATCATTTGGTAGGGTACACCCGAACTTGCAAGTGGGATATTCTTCTTACAGGCAGTAGGGACGGGCGAGAGAGTCTTCATTCGCCCTGTAATGAGTCATTTAACCATATACCAACTTACGAAGATGATTAATTAACACGAAAACGTTGCCTGGTGTCCCTTTAAAATTACATTACATTACATTTGGCTGACGCTTTTTTAACCAAAGCGACTAACAACATGGTAAACAGTAAGTTTTAGAACAATTCTCACAATTTTAGGACAGTTTAAAAAAACACATTAGAGTACAGTAAGAATAAGTGCGTCGGTGAGTGCTGTTCTCCAAAATAGAACCAGACTGACCCACCACCTTGTTAATTTAGGTTGATATGAAAATGTGGAACGTGGACGTTCTCAATGACCTTCTGGATGTCATTTAAATCCAAGAACACAAACCAGTCTTTGATTTTGAAAATGTGAACATGGTGAACGGCCTACAGTAAAATGGTGTCATCACATAGCCTAACAAAGAATTGACTTCACAAAATTTCACTTTTGCTTTGAGGTTTGTTTATAAAGAGTCAAGATGTGCTTGAGGTGTGTAGATTAATAATTTAGAGAAAGAACGTTGGGGCTACTGAAAGCAACTGAATCCATAAATTTCCACTGAATTATGTTTGGAATCTGATCCCTTATCATACATGTTCGTTCGTACTCGTCGCTCGACTTATCGTGACATGATGGCGTCGAATGGTAAAATTCCTTACGGTACTGTCTGTATAAACCGTCTTGTAAATGAACTACTTTTTCAAAGTTCTCCATGTCTCGTTTTAAATTTCAAGGCCCTCGGAAGTCTACCAATGAAGTATGGAGCTACTTTGAGCCTCGTAAATGGTGTAAAACAGTGATTTATTTGCATGGCTAGGCCGATGCCCGAGGCACCACAACGAAACACTGTTGGTAGCATTGGCTAACTAGCGCCAGATTTCTGAGTGCAGGGGACAAGCCGAGGTGAGCTATGAGACATACGTTCATACTCGCTATCATGTTTCAACACACTTTAGGTCAAAATCACACCGGAATTATCCTTTAAAACTGAAGATCGCAGTCGGAAAGCAGTCGGTAAACTCCAATATCCAAAGTGGGTGATTATAATGGGGTTATCCCTATCTAACAATGTAGCCCAATGCAGGGGTCCCCAACCTTTTATGTACCATGGACCGGTTTGATTGCTATTTTTTTTTTTTCACGGACCCGGTGGGGTTCGGGGTTCATGTTCCATATGTGTTGTGCATGCATTACTTGAAAAGAACTAGCTCCAGTTATGTATGAACAGTGAAGGTAACGATCTCTTGTGAAAAACGTGAACTTGAAGAAGTGAAAATTGAACAATATGAACTATGAATATTGAACAACTTGAAGCTACATCAATAAGTGTGAACATGCTTAACAAAATATGGGAACAAAACATGGAAACTAAACGTGCATTACGAATATAATCAGTGGGAGCCCTGTGCTTGTTTCCCTGCAACAAGAAGCTTCCATCTGGTGATGGAAGACAGTGACACCCTCAGTGTGTTTGAGATGTCCAGTCGATTGCGCAATTTGGTCTAGTTGCAGTCATTGCGAAAACCCGCCTCGCATAGATGCGTGGTGGGGAACGCGTTTACAAGCCTTTTTACGGCTATCTCGGGATAATCTGCTTTGGTTTTGATCCAAAACCCGCCAGAGAGGTTTCTTTATACACACTCTTAAGACCACCGTCATTTGCAATTTCGATCAACTGCTCTTCCTCCTGCGCTGACAAGTTAGGACTATTCGGGATTTTGACAAATGGGTTGCGGACCCACTCATTGGTTTGCCGTGGATCTTTGGAGGATGGGAAGTAGCAGCTCAAACTCATTTGAAAGTGCAACAAGGTGATCAAGCACCAGCTGCGAGAGAAAGGGCCCTGCCTCAGTCTCTCCCAAAACCCCACTACTGTTTGGAACATATCAAATACACCCGGTCCACTCGTCGTCCCCACAAATCAAGCTTGGCTTTAAATGCAGCGACTTTATCTGCCAGTTTAAAGACAGTCGTCATTCTCCCTGGAGTGACAGGTTGAGGTCATTAAGCAACCCGAAATATGTCACACAGGTAAGCGAAGTTTTGACACCCAGCCCTCATCACTAAAAAATATGCAGCTAACGGTGACTTTTTTTCTGTAAGAAATCTCTGCAGCGGCTCTCGCAACTCAAACACTCTGGCCAGTGACCTGCTAAAGATGCTTGTTTTTGTTGCTCATTCTAGCAGTTTAGCTAACTTCGTGTGACACTACTAGGGTTGCAAAGGGGCAGAAAATTTCCGGTAAATTTCCGGAAACTTACCATGGGAAGTTAAGTTGGGGAATTTTGGAAATATTCCAAATTGGAAACTTTCATGGTATTAAAGGAAATTATGGGAATTAATGGGAATTTACAGGAATTAACTGGGAATTTTGGGTAATTCATACAAACTGTTTCGTATACAAACATTAACATTTTGTTTCGTAATAAGCAATATGAATTGTATGTTGGTATTTTCGCTTAGCATACAAAGCTAGCTAGCATGCTAGCGGGAATCCCATTCTTTGCGTATGGTTTACTAGCGTGCTAGCAATACTGAACTGCCCAAGATACACCACACCACTCAACAACAAAATCCGATTGGTTGGAACATTTTTTCCCCATGCATATGAACGCACCATAGGTTTCCTTTATGTCTAGCAGCCTCTGCCCACGGGCCTCGAACCCGCCACCTTGACACACACACCGGCATGGGAGACGAACGCTCTAACCACTGAGCTAAAAGCCCAGGCTTCCAACTCAGCGGTTATAAGCGTTCTTAAGGTTAGGGCTGTGAGGATTTACACGGGCAACTAGCATGCTAGCTCAGTCTGCCTCCGTTACACTCACCTCCCTAAATCCTCACTCCCATCCGGGTCACGATACCAATGTCAGAAGGTCGGTTCGTTCGCCGCTCACGGGCCTCGAACCCGCCACCTTGACACACACACCGGCATGGGAGATGAATGCTCTAACCACTGAGCTAAAAGCCCAGGCTTCCAACTCAGCGGTTAGAAGCGTTCTTAAGGTTAGGGCTGTGAGGATTTACACGGGCAACTAGCATGCTAGCTCAGTCTGCCTCCATTACACGTGCACCTTCATTTAGTGAATGTCAGGAAATATGCCACTGTGTGACACTGTAATAGGGAAAAACATAAAGCCGTATCAGCATATTGTCGTGTGTTTACTTTTGTCTAATCGTTAAGTGTCCGCTGGATATACTAGTTAGCTGGCAGGCTAGCTCAGGACTCCCGTCTGACATCAATCAATTGATATATCGTACTCACAGTCTCCGAGGCAAGATTAATGACACAACATGAATCCCAAGGTAAAGTTGAGTTGTTTACTGAAGTATTTGGCATTACAACAGGGCTGCAAAAGTCACCTAGCTCCGACGAGGGAGAGTTATCTCGCCAGGGCCATATGGTGGGTAATATGCAGCTATCCAAGCTGAATCACTTACGTGTACACACACTATAAGAACATTACAGTCAGACCCTACCGGCCAGATAAGATACTGCACTAACATTGTCGTTAACTGAACTAAAAGCAGGCATACATTAAAATATTAAGCACCCAATTTGACACTGTAATGTTAATTTGTAACGTTCTGTGTAACCTACATGTATTTAGAACTAGGCCTACAGCCGACATCAAGCAATAGGCTGTTTCACCTTGTAGTGTCGCTCGACCATAATACAGCCTTTTTTTTTAGCTACTTTCTACAAATTCTCACGAGCATGAACTCGGCTGTTATGATGTTATGTTGTATTTATGCTCTGTTCTGATGTTGTGTTTTGTTATGTTTTGATGTTGTGTTGCTGTGTTTTTAGACACTGACTGTCAGTTGCTCTCCTCTGCAGTGTCTCTGTTTACAGTGCTGTGTTTTCAGACACGGACTGTCAGTTGCTCTCCTCTGCAGTGTCTCTGTTTACAGTGCTGTGTTTTTAGACACTGACTGTCAGTTGCTCTCCTCTGCAGTGTCTCTGTTTACAGTGCGAGGCTACGGATCCTCCAAGCGGTATCAGCTGGCTACAGGAGTTCTGGGTCTGATCAGTGCTGCTCTCCTAATGGCTGTGATCGGCATGGCTATACAGAGTGAGTATGATAGACATGGGTGTACTCAGTGCTGTACTCAGTGAGTATGATAGACATGTCTGTACTCAGTGAGTATGAGATGGATGTACTCAGTGAGTACGATATGGCTGTACTCAGTGAGTATGATATGACTTTACTCAGTGAGTATGATAGACATGTCTGTACTCAGTGAGTATGATAGACATGTCTGTACTCAGTGAGTATGACATGGCTGTACTCAGTGAGTATGATATGGCTGTCCTCAGAGCTGTACTCAGTGAGTATGACATGGCTGTACTCAGTGAGTATGATATGGCTGAAAGTCAGTAGAAATCTAAAACAGTTTTTTTTTTTTAAATAACACAACAATTTACAACTTAATCATCTTCTGACAATAAGCTACCAAGCTTTGCCGTTTACAAGGCAGATCTGTTGACATTCCGGTCATTACTGTGTGTCAGAACAGCATAGCCCACGTGATCACTTTTTAGGGATGAGTGTGATATGGTTGAGTTTTTGATTATGTTGTTATTTGATGTTTTGTTTTGCTGTTCTAGAAAGGATCACCAGTTACAAGTATCTAAATATTTTGATTGATGGAAAGCTTTGTTTTTTAAAAGCAGGTTAACCACTTTGTGACAAACTTTATAAGTAACAAAATGGTGTAAATGCTTAAATTCAGTGTTTCCCAAAGCCCAAGACAGTGGGTTCAAATGCCTTGTTTAGTCCACACCCTATTCAGTACATATCACTATTGAGGAGTTAGGAAAATATTAAAATGTAAGAAACTAGATCAGAATCATAAGCATCAATTCTTAAGAAAATTAAAACTCACCAATCAATTACTCAAATTGTTGATGATTAATTTAATACTTGACAACTAATTGATTGCTCATCAATTGTTTCAGATAAACAGTATTGCCAAATACAGTAATGCTGTCTTCAACTGTCTCTGTGTGTCCAGTCAAAGGCATGGGTGTGAGCCAGTCGTCCCTGAACTTCACAGCAGTGCGAAGCGAGCTGAAGCTGTTGAGAGACGATCGCGTCCGCCTGAAGGCTGTGATGGACTCCCTCCAGCATGACTATGACAAAGCCCGCAGTGACAGAAGCCTTCTGCAGGCGCAGTTGGACAGAGAGAGCGCCATGAGTGACCGTCTCCTGTCTCAAATCAAAACCCTGGAAGAGCAGAAAAAGCGAGAAGATGTCCGTGTTTTGCAACTTGGTAAGCTGTTTGTTTTTCAATTTGATGAATCTAGCCTGCTGGTGGAAAAATCAATACCAAACACGTGTATTAAAGCATACACAGGTCCATAATAAAAATGTAATGTTAATGTTGTCTACCTCCGCAAGACAAGCATGTAATGTTAAAGTTGTCTACCTCTGCAAGACTAGCCTGTAAGAATAGGTGCATTTGAATTCATGCTTCAGCTTACAGCACCCTATGGCACTTCATGCTGGGCTTCTACAGTGGACTTAGCCATTGCTTTAAGCCAGAGCTGTAAGCGGCAACCTGAAGATGAACGCACCCAATGTTAATGTCGTCTAGCTACGTAACACTATCTTGTAATGTTAATAGGCTTATTCGACTTGATGCAGTCTAGCTACGTAACACTATCTTGTAATGTTAACGCACCCAATGTTAATGTCGTCTAGCTACGTAACACCAGTGTTTCCCCTACAATGTATTCATCAGCGGCGCAGCGCCGCTCCTGGAATTCAAGCGCCACTGCAAAAAAAGTTGCCTAATTAAAAAAAAAAAATAGACGCAAGTGAACTTCAGGAACAGCTGCCGTTCGTTCAGGTTTCATGTCAACAAATAATAGTAGGCTAACGTTGAAGGCGCAGTCAGGGATTCCACAGGAGATCACGCTTGTTTGTGTTTATGTTTAAGTTTATTAGCAGACGCAATTTTGTGCAAAAAAAACGTAGCCTACATTATGTTAACCAAGGAACCAAATTACACACGCCAGCGAGATAGCTCGCCCCTACCTTCAGTAGCCTATTCCGAGATAAATCCACGCATTGTTTCGTTTTTGTTTGTGATACAGGCAATGCTTTCAAGCCCTGTGTTGCTAACATACCTAGGCTGTGAAACTAAGGTCTAGCTAGCCTATTGGTGAATTTGAGTAATAGGATACGCAAGCATTTACATCTGAGATAGTTTGTAATTCCTGTAGAGCTCATCAAAATTATAGATATGATACAAGACACTTATCTGCTATAATCCAAGGGAATTTTCTTCGAATTTTTGACCATTTATTTTACCAAATGACATGGGAAACATAATTAATTTCATCCACATATTCTTATGCACCATGCACAACAACGCTACTAAGTTAGTTTAAAACCGTGAGAATCAAGCCAGCGTCACGGGCCGTCATGGCATTAAAGTGACAGGCACTCAATTCGATTTGCACAGCACCAATACAGTGTAATGGCATGAAAGAGAAGTCTATATAGTTTATACAGTGCTGTGCAAAAGTTAATACACCCATGCTGAAATTGACTAAAGGGAGGAATAAAAACATATTTTGCCTTTTGTCTTAATGCCTTAATTAAAAAAAAATAGGACATCAATTATTTTTAATGCATCATGTATCGTAAATAAATACATTATATATAAATGTCTCCTGTGCTGTAGACTTACCCCACACTTTCCATCTGTCTCTTCTCCTGTGCTGTAGACTTACCCCACACTTTCCATCTGTCTCTTCTCCTGTGCTGTAGACTTACCCCACGCTTTCCAACTGGTACCAAGACCAAACTCTTTTCTTCTTTTCTGCTCCTGCCCAACAACATTGTACCACCTGCCTAAACTCGTCATGTTTTCCACAATAGACGGAATCACCAACAACATTGTACCACCTGCCTAAACTCGTCATGTTTTCCACAATAGACGGGATCACCATCAATATACAGCTCTTCTTGCACTAGTTTCCCTCTCCTAAAGGTAAACTATGCACTATTGGCAATGTCCTTACTGTTTTCTCGTTTTTTGCTTCTTTTTCGCTGGCTCTGTCATGACGAATGTCTGAGAAACTCCATCGCTACCTTTTTCTAGCCGGTGCCTGGCGTGTATGTGTATTTGAATACAGTAAAGCAATTCGTTACACTCGTTATACTTCCTGACAATGAGGCCGTCGGCCCGCCGGCCCACAGTTGCAAGGGTGTTTTTTCCGCTCACAGACGCTAGGGGGAAGCGAGACGGCCACAATTCAACCCGAAAAAAGTCATATAACCATTCCAATGACTCTGAAGCTGTTAAATGAAGGTAAATTAAGCTAAAAAACTTGCATATTAAGCTAAAGAACCTGCATAGTGTGCCTTTAATAGATACACCTCTACATTTGCTAGGCTATATCCTTGTTATCCGTTTTGTCATTCAACTTGGCCTATGGGTACATGGAGCCGACAGATACATGGCCAACGGGTACATTGAGCATGGTCATGTCACCCACATAGGCTCAGATGGGAGGTAACTGAGTGCCATCCTGCAGCCGTTTCCCTCTAACAAACCATTTGACAACCCATTATGATGCCCTCATAATTACCTCCATTGCCATGGTGAAAACCAATGGTAGTTGAAATAAATAAAAAGAAACCATAACATTACTGATTGACAAGAGCATGAACACGTAGCCAGTACAGAGCAGCCATGAAATAGAGCATCACAGTCCCGCCCCTCCTCCGAGAGAGCTTAGTTTGCGGAAGTAAATTTCCCATTCATTTCTCCCATTGACGTTTTGGAAAAATCTGTATCTAAAGAGTTTTAGAGCATGTCTTAATCAGCTACGGCGTAAGTCACAAAACATTTCGAGTGAAAAAACGAAGAGAAAGTCCAAAAAACGTCAAAGGTACAAGACTGTGTACATATTTTCATTTCCGGGTGAAGGAACTAATCCCATAAACCACCGCGCCTCACTGAATAATATATAAGCAATGCACAACTCACGCGTGAAATCATTTCCAACAGGTGACAGGACGCGAACCCTTTCCTCCAAACAGTGATTTTTATATAGTGAATGTGCAGTTAATAGCAGTTATTTCAGGAGTAATCGTGTAAATAATAGTTTTTTGGTATTGAATGTTACCATCGTGTATTTTATATCGTGTGTGTGTGTGTGTGAAAGCGGTTAACGTTAATTTTAGCAACATTGTGCAGTGCTTCGTATCTGACTGCCATCCTGATGCATGGACCGGTGCATGATCGGCTCTTGGACCACCATATTCAGTTTATTAACTTGCTGTGAATTATTACACAAAATGTTCATTAAATGTACGAAGAAGTATTTCTAGGTTAATGACTGATGATATACAGTATGAAGGCTACAGTAGCCTAGCTAATGTTAACTAGCATTACCAACCTCCCTGCAAAAATCACCACACAAATTTGTAGGTCTTTTCCCTCATGCTGGCCCTTACAAAACCCACAAGCTAACCCTCAGACACAACAGTCAATAATGTGACCCGATTTAAAGTGGTTTTCACCCCTTTGGACACTCTTGATTTCGTCCTTGAAACAGTGAAATATTCACGGGGGCATGGACGGTTTGCTAACCATTTTACTGCAGTGTCTAGCTGGTGGTAGCTATCAGCTAGCTAGCTAGTTCAAAACTTTAAGTACTTAATGAGGATATACAGGGCTTTTTGTGCCTTGACTAAGTTGATGTTTCCTATAAACAACAATTCATGTTCATAGAAACAACAAAGTCACTAAAACATATATTTCATACTTGTGTTGCAGCATGTAGGCTAATGTTAGCAGCATTATAATGACATTCTAATGTCTGAAAGGCTAATGATTACCCGACAAACACGGGACGTCCCCCGGACCTTATGCCGACATTCACAACGTCCCCGATTGGTCCTGAACGTCATGTTCTCTAGTGGACGTTCCGGTGACCTTATTGACGTCTGGAGCAAGTTATCGTTTGGTTATTGCGTGACGTCCGGTGCAGGACTTTCTGGGGACGTCACCGCCACGTCCCTCGGATGACATTTGCATTTGGTCATTTCAAATACCTCCTAAGGACCCGACAATAACGTTATACCGGGGACATGGGGGGGACGTTTGTTTATTCACACATGGCAGCGGAGTTGAGAGCGCTCTGGCTACTGTCTGCAGGACGAAGACATCACATCCATGCACGACTTCACGTTACACGTCTGGTGATGACTAAAGTATCTATCTATCTAGTCTCTAGCAGTAGCTGCATTAGCCTACCGTAGTCTAAGGCAACATATCATACAGTTTATGAAGTTGTGCGTCTATGAGCAAAGTAGAACCATATGTCTACTTTGCTCATAGACCAACTTCATACTGGAAAAAAAGGGTTGTTAACGTTAAACTCAAAATGTATGTGCTACATAATTCAGCATGTCTGCGAATTATGTAGCACATACATTTTGAGTTTAATGTTAATGTATAACGTTACAAACTAGGGAAGGGATTTTATCAAATTCATGTTCGCTGATGTGATGCTTGGTGTAACGTTAGCAAAGTCGCTGTTCTTAGCTTCTAGCTTAGCCTACAATGCGCATTTCTTCAGATAACTGTCATTACGTGATGCATGTAACATGCTCTAAATAGGCAGTGGTTTATTTAACGTAGTCACGTACTTATTATCTGTTTTATTTTCAGAAACACACACACGGCCGAATTGGGACTGAACCGACTTTTTGAGCTGAATACGATGCATTAACACTAGAGAAATGTTAAAAACAGACCACATAGCATTTGTTTAGGGTTGTCTAGCAACAGAAGTGACTACTTAATTTGTAAAGCAAAACAATCTAGCCCTACATTGCAGAAGAATTAAGGATACTGCTTCTTCATGACTTGTTTAAATGTCATTGTAATTTATTTGACGCATGCTCGCGTTTAAAAGTGTCACGCATAGCTGTCCCCGATGTTACAGCAGCTCCTTGTGGAAACAGCAAAGAGTGCACATATCCGATGAGATTTCTGACGAGGAGCAAGCTCTCTGCCTCACCAGAGCCTTACTGTTTATTAATAAAACAATGATATAGGATAGAAACATCTGGAATCTATTTATTTCATCTTAAAGTTGGCTACAAAGAGCATTCAGAGAAAACGATACATTTTTCTTTATCTGCAATGTTCCAGGAAGATAGGCTTACATTTATAGGCTGTCCCTGTTTGATCACAGGTCCAAGAAAACGAGTGGATATAATGTCAATGCATTCTAGTTATGTTTCATGTACTTTATTTCATGTTGAGTTTTGCTTCCCAGCATGCATTGCGATTCATTTAGTATTTTTGGCTATTATTAGTTTTTAATATTTTGAAACAATATGGTTTGAACAATTTATCTTAGGCTAGCCTAGGCCTACTCTGATGATGTTTTGAACAATATGCTACGGGATATGCCCATTAAAATGTCGTATTAGTTTATTAAGAAAATGACACCATAGATGTAAAAGCAGCACATCCTAGCCCGGTATAAATGTCCATGTCTACTCATCATTAGTGTAATGCATTCGGAGGACGTGATTTCATACATGCGTGAAAATATGAGGTGAGTGAAGTTGATTGTGTAGTTGTAGAAGTCGTTAATGCGTGTTCATGTTCCTTCTCTCCTAGCAACGCTGAGACTTACAGGATGTAATAGCCTACCATACTAAATCGCGCTTCATGTTTTTACCATCGCGGAAATATAAACGTTGCGCACATAACGTCGCGGTGACCATTACAGGACGTCCTCTCAAAGTCTCGTGGACGTCTTTTAGACCTCCCGAACAGAGGTCCGCGAGACGTAAAGGGAACCCTACACAATGTCGAGGAGGTGACGTTCGCCAGGGGACCTTTAGGGGACGTCGCCAGGACTTTATTTTGTTTACTGGGTAGCCTATCGGCTACCTGAAAAGTGTTTAAACTAGCATTTACAGTGTTCTATTTGATGGTGTATTGGCCCTGACTAAGTTTGTGTGATATATAAACCACAACCCTTGTTGATACAAGTACCAATGTTCGTCTAGAAAGTTTTTATTCACATTAAGATTTTCGCCATAAGCAGTAAAAGACTCTGCCATCTTTGTCAATAATTTTCGCTAAGACTATGATCATAACGGCCTTTCCAACAATCAGAGGCATCACTGTGGGATTGTTTAGGATTGTGGGTAATGAAGTACTTATCCAAGACATCGCGATTAAAAGACATTTATCTCAAAACAAGGTTAGTGTCCCTTGAATTTTCGCCCTTAATACGAGCATATACAATCGCTTAGTACAGCCGTAGCTGGTTTTAAGTCTACTATGTATGGATACGGGCGGGACTGTGATGCTCTATAGGCTAGGCTTGAAAAAAATATTATCTGGTGAGCACAAAGCGGTATCACATCAAGTTTTAACCCCTTTTAACAACACAAGATATTAGGTGAACCTAACTAGTAGAGGGAACAGGTAATCTTATATCAAGATCATTACCGCAACTCAGCTTCTCATTACCGTTATTACCCTTTAAAATGCGTGGTAATGAGAAATTGGAGTAACGGTAATGAGATGTTCTTGACTAAGTTGGTAAATAACACAAAATGCTAGCAGGCTATGCAACCTTAACCTTTACAAAATATGAAAGTCTTTTTCTTCATAATCATAAAATATAATTTCATATATTTTTAAAAACATTGAGTATCGCAGCATATCGGTAATGATAATCAACAGTGTGACAGAATAAAGATTCTCTGACATTTACACAAATATCCTGATGTGAGAGAAGAGAGAGCAACTGGACTTGATTCCATTTTAAACCTTTTGTCCCACAAATATCCTGATGTGAGAGAAGAGAGAGCAACTGGACTTGATTCCATTTTAAACCTTTTGTCCCAAGTGATGCATCATAGGTCTGCTTGTTGATTTAATGGAACAGTGTACTTTTTATAGGCAGGTAAAGTCGCATTACGGTAATGAGGAACATTTAGTGTTGACACAATCATTTTACAATAAATCTAATATTTCCTTTTGCAAATGCCACACATATAAATATTAACCATAAATATAGACATTTTTACACAACTTTGCATAATCTTCTTCAATTTATTTAAAAAGGATTTTTCATGAAATGAAAACAAACAATAGAATAATGGATCCGAACACATTTCAGTAATGAGAATTCACTGTGAATTTTTGTTAAATTGCTATGAAATAGTGTTATAATGATAATAAAAAACATCTGTCCCTATAGTATCCTTTACTGTCTTTGTAGAAAATATCATAGTTACTATTAATAAAATATTGTTAATCACCCTTGATTTGACGGAATCTTGGAATCCAATCAGAGAGATGCATTGAGGTTCTAGCTTGTGCAGTTTGTGGTGAGCAACTGCACAAACTGAGCTCAGGCAGAGACTTTCTAATGAGGAGACACAGCACTCAAAAAATACTCCATAGAAATGCATGGGGCTAGTTTGTCACGCCAATATGGCCGTTGTCTACACATATCCCACCCCTTCTTCGGCAAAACGTCAACATGTGAATACATTGAGCCAATCATATGGCGTGTTGTGAAGACATCGTGCCAATCATGTGTTGTGATCTCGCCGGCTGGAGCAAGATTGGTGTAGTGAGGCCCTTGCGCGACGCCGCAAGAAGTTCGACCCAAAGACTGTGCCCGATGAGTGCCCATAAAACGTTGGTATATGGCCGCCGAGTGGAGGGACTTGCCTAAAAGGACTTTGGCTCAGGTGCCTTGCTCCCGCGAGATCTTAAGGTCACGTGACATGGTGACATCATGGAGACTTCCTGTCCTGCCGGAGGAAGTCGGGCAGCATTTATAACCAGCCTGCATTGCGTTCAACCCAGCATGCATCACATCAAGTCAGATCTGTACAGCACTTCATCAAGTCGAATGAGCCTGTAATATAGGCCTTATGTGCTACATAACACTATTCTGTCATGCTAATGTCGTCTAGCAACATAACACTGTCCTGTCATGCTAATGTCGTCTAGCAACATAACACTATCCTGTCATGCTAATGTCTGTCAAATAAACTGTTGGCCGACACAGCTTATTGAACTCGACTTGTCTTCTTTATTCACAACTCGCATATATATGAACTTACATGTTTCAGATCTCGTATCCTACTCGCGAACTCTCGTGTTACTTCCTGTATATTGAGTGACTACGTAATGCACCATTTACATTACTGATACCATGACATCTCGCCCTCAAATTATTATACTTCTAAAACATGGGGTCGCAACATTAAGCTTGTTATTAGTAAACCTTATTTCTTGTTGGTCTAAACAACTTAAAAGAATTAACTGTTTTCTTTCTTGTCTTTTACATCTGTAAATATTAGATACCTCTCAGATTACTTCAAAATGTAAATCATAACTCAAACTTAACTTAAATTCTTAATAAAACTTAAATTCGCTGTTCTCTGAGTTGCTTAACTAAATGTCCATTCTTTTCACAGGTCTACTAACTCTACCAAACCTGGTCACTGTCAGTCCTTTGGGTGTTACTGTAGGACTCTTAACTTTGCTCTCACACAGTCCCTGGTCAGATCCTTGTTGGGGTGTTTCTTTCTCTGGCTCTGTGGCTGGTTGCCCAGTGTCTGTGTTCTCTTCTTCAGTCTGCGGCGGCACTTGCTGAAGATGTCGCCGATTTCTCCTCATCTCTCCTCCTCCTGGCGACTTCACCTGGTATGAGCGTGGCGTGCCACACTCCTGCAGCACCGATGCTCGACCTTTCCACGCCTTCTCCCCATCCAGCTTGGACAGGATGTGGTCCCGTTTGCAAGGGTGGTAAGTCCCTCGCTCCGTGTCTCCGGTTGTAGTAGAATGCTTGTTGTTGTTTGGCTTCTTCATCTCGGCGACGGATGAGGTCTCGGTTCGGCTGCTTTGGAATCAGGTTTTTCTTTAGGGACGGCAGTGTGGTGCGAATCTTACGCCCCATGAGCATTTCTGCCGGGCTCACTCCCGTGGATGTGGTGGCGCGGTAGCTCATTAAAGCCAATAGGGGGTCGTCTTGCTCGAGTATGCGCTTAGCAGTTTGCACCGCACACTCCGCATGCCCGTTGCCTTGTGGGTTGTGCGGGCTGGATGTGGAATGTTCGATGTCATACAGCCTGCAAAACTCTTTCCAAGCATCACTGGTGTACTGAGGCCCGTTATCGCTAACTATCAGCTCAGGGATACAACCTGGCGAATGTAGCCTTTATTGACCTCACTACCTGTTCTGTTGTAGGTAAGTGTAGTATTTCTAGATATCGAGAGTAATAGTCTGATATCACTAGGTATTGCTTTCCTTTGTATTCACAAATGTCTGTGGCTATCTTTTGCCAAGGTCTCTCAGGCAGGGGCGTTGACAGTAACTGTTCTCTGCGCTGTTTGTCTGACAAAAGTGGCAGTGTCAATTTTTCTTTTAATGTCCCCTGACATCTTAGGCCACCACACAGTCTCTTGTGCACGTTCCCTACACTTGGACAGGCTCTTATGTCCTTCATGTATGCGGTTTAGCACCTCCTGTCTCAAGGCCTGTGGAATTACAATGCGACAGCCCAGCGTGATCAGGCCCTCACACTCAGACAGTAAGTCTCTCATCATGTAGTAGTCTCTAACACTGTGTGAAGTGCTACTCACTCGTTTGGGCCATCCATCCCGGATCAGCTTTCTCACGCGCTGGAGCTGTGGGTCCTCCTGTGTGACTGTCCTGATCCTGTCCAGCTTGCTTTGTGAGACAGGCCAGCTGTGGGTCAATGCGTTCACGTGGCACGCAATGACTGCTTCCGTGGTGCTGTCTCTCTCCTTCAGCGGGCTGCGCGAAAGTGTATCAGCTATGACCAACGTTTTGCCTGGTGCATACTCTCTGCCTTTGCATTGAAGCGCATGAGCCGCATCAAGAGTCTTTGACACCTAACAGGCACTGCGTCTAGGTCTTTGCTGTTTATCAGCGGCACCAGCGGCTTGTGATCTGTTATGAGTCTGAATTTGTCCATGCCTACCAGGTACTTCTGGAACCTTTCACAGGCCCATACTCCCGCCAAACACTCCTCTATTTGCGCGTACCTGGTTTCCGCGTCTGATAGTCTCCTGGAGCAGTACGCTACTGGTTTCCAGCTCTCCCCGTGCAGCTGGAGCAGGACTCCTCCCATCCCGTAGCTACTCGAATCCGCTGACACTGCGGTCGGACTTTGTGGATCGTATTGGGGCAGTACAGGCGAGGTGACGAGGGCTTCTTTCAAGTGCTGAAACGCTCGCTGCTGTGGCTGGTCCCAGGTCCAGGCCATCTTCCCCTTTAGGAGATCATACAGTGGGCCTGCAACGGTTGCCATGTCTGGAATGTATTTGCTCATGTAGTTAATCATGCCTAGTGCACGTTTCAGTTCATGTTCATTGGTGGGCACATCTAACTCTCTGATGGCGCTTACCTTCTCTGGATCTGCTCTTACCCCTTTGGCGTCCACAATGTGGCCCAGGAAGCGTAGCTGTGGTTGTGCATAAACACATTTTTCTTCGTTTAGCTTAAGGCCTACTTGCTTCATCCTTTCGAGTGTGCATTGCAAGTGTCTGTCATGTGTGGCCTTGTCTTTTCCATGCACAATTACGTCATCCATGTAGCCTGCGACTCCTTCCAGGCCATCTAGCAGTTCATGCATCCGTGGGAGGTGAACACAGTGGAACCAACCAACTTGGCCAGCGTCTCATCTGTGGTAGGTAGCTGGTAAGTTTCTCTCTTCAGGTTTTCATTCAGCTTCTGGAGCCCTACACAGATTCTGACTGCGCCTGACGGCTTCAGGACTTTCACCATTGGCGCGCACCATTCTGTTGGTTGTGTCACTTTGATGATCACGCCATGTTCCTCCATGCGTTGCAGCTCAGCTTGTACTTTGGGTAGGAGTGGCAGTGGGACTCTCCTGGCTGTGTGTACGGCGTGTGGCACAGCATCGTCTTGTAGGTGTATCTTCACCGGGTCGGTCTTCATCGTGCCCAGGTGTACGGCTGCTGCCTTCACTTGCTGTACTCGCTTCACCAGCCCCATCTCCACTGCTGTGTCTCTGCCTAGTAAGTTATTGACTGTAGGCCTTCTAGCTACATATATATTTGTAATGTGCTAGCTGTAAATTGTCCCATAATGTCCAATGTTCCGCCTGGACTCTCTAATGGTCCATGGTGTGGCTCCAGCTTTCTTTTTAGTTTAAGTGCCTTGAATGTTTCCATGTTCATTACGGTGACGTCAGCCCCTGTATCTATTCTAAATCTCACTGGCGTGTACCCTATGTGGATCTGCTCTGTCCATTGCTCTGCGCTGCTTTGTTTTTGTTTACTCACTGCACCGAGGTAGAAGCTTTCATCCTCTTCGTTTCCTTGGTTAACTTAGTCTACTGTCTCATACTTTGAGAGACTCTCTGCACTGCTCTCCAAATTAAAAAATCATGGATTTGATCAACTGGTCTCTCAACGCAATTGACACCATCTTCTCGACGAGAAGTTTGGGTTCGGGGGAACCCGACTGCCCTGCCGGAACGTTCGCAGCTGGCTACTCGATGGACGCGTGGGAGAGGTGGCGGGTCGTGTGCCTGGCGGCTCTTTCTGTGGAGGACATTGAAGATATCTACCTATTCAGAACCATGATAACAGGTCTTATGCTGATTGGATTAGGCATTGCCCTGGTTTATCGAGGAAATCTAAAAACGGTGACAGCTGTTCAAAGCCCCGTAAGGCTGCCCATTATGATTGAAGCAGTGGGCAGAGCCGTCGTCACCCAGACTGGGACTATCAAGCATTTGATGGATACCAGGATGGATCAGATGGATGCTAGGTTGGATACTAAGTTGGATAACATCATGGAGAAACTCACTGCTTTACAAAGGCAATTGGACCAGAATGGACTAAGAGGGTAGATGTGCAAATTGGAATGCGGCTACCCGCCCCAAGACCAAACAACTACATTCTTATCTGCTTTTGGCGCCCCTTAACCAGCACTGGCCCTGGCCAAGGCCGCTGCTGGAAAACAACTCCCCCGGAAGAAGAGCACTGCAGCGAGACGCTCTTGCATCCCTTTCCCCACCCCCCACAGACACCTGCTGATTGTGGACTCTGACTGGGACATGACCAGGGCTGTCTCCATAGCAACTTGCTGTGTTATCGCTTTGACAATCCTGCGGACTGAGGCACTAAGACTTTGGCACCAGGCGGAGCGCTTCACCAGGCCTACAAATACATCTAACACAGATACAGACATGCAGTCACCACACCCACTACCCCCCCATCCCACGCCTTCGCCACTTGTACCCCCCAGTCTGTCAAGCAGGTCTGTGACCAGCGCCGCAAATGGCTGCAGGACCAGATGGCTGCCTGCCTGCACTGGTATCCCTCCATCCCCCCACTCCACCCCCCTTGTTGCAAGCCGTGTGTCTCTTATGTTGTGTAAAGAATTGTGTAAAGTGTATGTGCTAATGTTGCTGAGGTGCTTTTTTCCTGTTCCCACACTACTCCCCATGGTCAATTTCACTGGTACTTGTGACTATGTGACAATAAAGTTCTATCCTATCCTATCCTAACTTCCCTCACAGTCTTTGTGAAGCATTTTCTTTCCCAAATGGAAAGAAAATGGGCATTTGGCTGCATTTTTGTGTTTTTCTTTACCGCACCGACTGCACTTGCTCTCCCCTTGGTAGCCGTGCTGCTGTCCTGCACTTGCTCTCCCCTTGGTAGCCCGTGCTGCTGCTGTCCTGCCCTTGGTAGCCCTGTCCTGCCGTAGCCTGCTGCAGATCCTGCACTGCTCTCCCCTTGGTAGCCGTGCTGCTGTCCTGCACTTGCTCTCCCCTTGGTAGCCGTGCTGCTGTCCTGCACTTGCTCTCCCCTTGGTAGCCGTGCTGCTGTCCTGCACTTGGTAGCCGTGCTGCTGTCCTGCACTTGCTCTCCCCTTGGTAGCCGTGCTGCTCTTCTCCTTCGCTCCTCTCTCCCTGCGGTTTCCCTCCTTTCTTCACGAATCTCTTTTGTTTCACTGCTTGCACTGCCAGCGGAGCCTGCTGCTCTTGCTGTGTTATCTGTTGTGCTACCTCTTCAGCTTGCCTCACCATAAGCACCGCCATTTCGAGGGTTAAGTTGGAAGTTAACTGCAGTTTTCTGGACAATTCTTTATCCCTTATTCCTACGACCAACCTGTATCTTATGTGTTCGTTTTTCTTATCCCCAAACTCTCAGTTCGTGCAGGGCTCGGATAAACGTCTCTGCCATTTCCCCTGGTTTCTGTTGTCTTTGGTAAAAGCCATTTCATGAATTGTGTTTCGTTTTGGTATGAAATATTCATCAAAGTTCTCTAACACAGTCTCATAATCATTCTCATCCTCTTCCTCTGTGAAGGTTAAGGTCTTGAAAATATTTTCGGCTTCGTTGCCCATTGCATAGATTAGCGTGCTAACCTGGGCGTCTGCATCCTCGTAGCTTAGCTTGGAAGCTGACCTGAATCGCGTGAATCTCTGTCTCCACAAAGGCCATTCTCCCGGTTTCTCGAAGTTAAAGTTTTCCGGAGGCTTAAACTTTGCCATCGTCGTGTGTTCTCCTAGAGCACTTCTGACACCATGTCAAATAAACTGTTGGCCGACACAGCTTATTGAACTCGACTTGTCTTCTTTATTCACAACATGAGTTGGAATATCCCTGGACATTTCAACTCAGACTCAGCACAGACTGTATGATAATGAGCTTTATTGGCCGGCCCAACGCTAACAGAAAAACACTGCCTTAAAAGACTATTTTGAACACTTGAAAGTTTTAAATGTGCAAAAACAATAATTACAATAAAAGCGGGGCTGTTGAGCTCTAATATGCGCAAGATATATTTGGATGGCGACCCATCTTTAATGTTGTATATCTATATTTATCTATACAAACTGAATATTTTACAGTAGCTCTATAATTTTGACAATCTGTTTTAGAGCATAATAATCCCGACCTGTGAAAACAGTTGTGTTAATGGGGACTGATGTGGATATGTTGTCCATTTTCTTATATCTATTCAATCATGCCTGGTCTTATTATTAGGCCTACCTCCATTAATATTAGATATTTCTTTTGTAAAGAAATAGGCCTACATCTATCCCTCATGTTATGCCAACATATCTAATTCACCTGAATATAGGCTACAGTAGATAGAGGATTATTGACATCTGCTGTTGTCAGTGTGCAGGCTATCCCTTAAAGGCAGTTTAAAGGGATAACCAAAGTGCAGTTTCCTACCCGAAACTAGAAAGTTGCTAGGTCGGCAATCGTCTAGAGAAGGCCGCTCAGACAATGGCAGAAGTGCCGTTCGTCATGTTATATTTTTTACAGTCTATGGTTATGAGGTTATGTGCCATCAAAATGCTTTTGGAGACGTAATGTTAAGGTCGAAAAACTCACCCCTCGCTGCCGTTCGATGCTTTGCTGAACATTGTGTAGCCTACCTGTACCTTTTACCTGACCTTGAGAACTTTGAAAAAGCACTGGTAGTTTACTTACAAGACGATTTATACAGACAGTATCTTCACAAAGTTTAGCATTTGCAGCCATCTTGAATTTAGTCACGATAAGTCGAGCAACGAGTAAGAATGAACAGGTATGATAAGGGATCAGATTCCAAAAATAATTCAGTGGAAATGCAGCAACGGGAATCCTTTTTTTACGTGTTTATATTTACTCTTTTACCTTTTATTAATTTTTTGCACTTTTCCACTGCACTGATTACGTATGATGGCGTTACACTCAGAAACATCGGAAATGAATTGCCTTTTTTGTTTCGGGATGTTTTAATCGGCGAGTCTACCTGGCCGACTGAGATTCTCCGAGATGCATCAGGGAACCATGGAGACGCATCTCGGCGCAGAAGGAAAAAAACACAGAGGAAAACGAGCCGGGGCCCGTAACAGATTGAGGAGCTCATAGGCCTCCACTGCCTAGCATTCTCCTAGCCAATGTCCAGTCTCTTGTGAACAAGATGGATGAACTAAGAGCGAGGATACAGTTTCAAAGAGACATCAGGGACTGTGACATTCTATGCTTTACTGAGACATGGCTAACTGAACTTGTACCGGACTGTGCCATCACTCCGGTGGAGTTTTTCTCTGCTGCTCACTCTGAGGAATCTGGAAAATCGAAAGGTGACGTGTTTGCATCATGACAAACAGCAAGTGGTGTGATCCTAGAAATGTCACCGTTCTCTCAAAGTCCTGCTCGCCTCATCTAGAACATCTAGCGATCGTCTGTCGACCCTTCTACCTGCCCCGTGAGTTTACTTCGGTAATATTCAACGCTGTCTACATTCCTCCACAAGCCAACACAGATGCTGCGGTTTCAGAATTGCAAGAAGTGTTAAATAGACAACACACGCGCCCATTCACTCCTCAGCACTCATGACACCCCCCCCACACACACACACCTACATGACTTTTAGCACTTTTACATCCCTCTCCCTATGCTACAGACCTTTTATTTATTTTCTTATTTCATCACACGTCAAAACACACACACACACATATCTGACTTTCTCCAACTTTTGCACATCTTTATTATTTTTGATTTCTCCTCCATCTATCTACCCCCACCTTTCTGCCCCCCACCCCCAACACACACAAAAAAAACACACACACACTTACATCATCACTGTCATCACTTCACATACATACAGCACACTGCTTGCTACAGTAAGCCTCCTCTACATACTTGCTGCACACTGCCCCACCCCACATACACAGCACATTGTCTTCAGGATCTTCTCCAACACACATCCTCTACATACTTACAGCACACTGCCCCCACCTACCCACACACACACAGTCACTGCTGCACTCCCCTCCCACCCACACACACACCGTCACTGTCATCACTCACATACATCATACATACAGTACTCTGCTTGCAATAGTAAGTCCTCTCACCGTACTTGCAGTACACTGCCCCCCCCCCTCCCCTACATACACAGCACATTATTTCATCAGGAAGCTTCTCCAACACACATCCCCAACATACTTACAGCACACTGCCCCCAATACACAGCACATTGTCTCATGAGGAAGCTTCTCCAACACACATATTGCACACTGCCCTCTCCCCACATACACAGCACACTATCCCATCTCCCTTATCATCCCCCCAACACACACACCAAGACCCCTGGAAGTTGGGTTAGCCCCTTGAGCCATGGATCTGCCCAAGGTTTCTTCCTTGGTAAGGGAGTTTTTCCTTGCCCCTGTTGCTCTTGGGTGCTCCTTGTTGGTGAAATTCCGCCCGGACACATTTTTAGGTTTCAAAAAGAGGACATGTCCGGGTGAAAGAGAACGTCTGGTCACCCTATGTTAAAGTTATTTAAGATTAAATTATTTAGTGACCTGGGGTCACCCAGCACCCCATCAACGCCAAATGACTCCAAAATAGTTTTGAATTGTAGAAATGTGCGTGCACATTTGTGCATGCAAAATAAAAATGCATCGTTGTTTCTTAATATGTTATTAAGCATTATTTTGGTGAGTGACGTCACTCAACAGGGTCATCCCAATGTTCCCAGGGTCCTATGTTCCCCAGATTTACATGGTAGACAATGGGAACATGAAAAAGGGTCCTGTTAAGGGAAATTAAGCATTAAAAGGTTTTAAATGCAATTGTTTACTCAATTCTAAAGAAATACACGTCCATGCTGGACATTAATGTTAAAGGAGCATTTCACCGCTGAGAAGATGAATGTGTATTTAATGTGTAGATGAATGTGTATTTAATGTGTATTCGGGAACGTTGATGGAACGTTTTTTGAATCATGTTTAAATCTCGAGCAGAGAAAAATCGGTTCCGGGGATGGAACGTTCTTTCAACCATGTCTAAAACTTGGGCAGAGAAAAATCGAAGCGGGCACTGAGTATGATTTGACTTTGGAGATATCAGCTCACGATAGGACAGAGTTCAAGTGCACGTATCAAATGTGATAGTCATTCTTTGATTGTAATACATTCATCATGCTTTCTGCTTATATTCAGTAGTACTTACCTCATGCCTGCGACAGCGATATCTATATCCTCTATTTGTATGTATGTCTATGCAGCGATATCTATATCCTCTATATGTATGTATGTCTATGCAGCGATATCTATATCCTCTATATGTATGCATGTCTATGCAGCGATATCTATATCCTCTATATGTATGTATGTCTATGCAGCGATATCTATATCCTCTATATGTATGTATGTCTATGCAGCGATATCTATATCCTCTATATGTATGTATGTCTATGTAGCTATACCTAGTACTTTCACGTTTACGGTGTCTCATAATAAACAATAAACAAGCCCAACTAAACCATTTCCAATGGGCATATCCCGTGATATTATTATTCAAAACACCAGCAAGAGACAGCTAAAGTCTTTCTACCATATTGTTTAAAATCAAAACAATACTAAACATGACAATTAACTTTCAATTGAAATTCATTAATGCAAGCTGGGACTAACTAAAGTTGCAACCTCAACATGAAAGACGCTTTGCAAATCAGCACAGCTCAGGTACTCCGGTACATTAGAAAAAAACTACCTGGTTTCTACTGATACAAAGCTTAATGTTATTCGTTGAAGTGTCCCTTTAAAGACATTTAGCTATAGCCTTGCCTGTAATGTTAATGACGACTAGCTAGCCTTGCCTGTATTGTTAATGTTGACTAGCTAGCCTTGCTTGTAATTAGAGGGGATGCATCCCCTCTATTGAAATCCGGAGACTTCTTCTTCTTATTACAGTGCATGAAAATGCCCTGTTCTGTTATCCGAAGTCTTCTTCTTCTTCTTCTTCTTCTTATTCTTCCCACCAAATTTCTGCGTCTAATTCAGCTTCAACTGTTTAACGTAGAAACTTCGTTCAAACTTTGTAACGTAGGTCTTGAAAAGGACACTTGAGGAATGTATTTTTCACTTTTGTAAACTTTATACTTTTTGAGATAATAATAAAAAACAAGCTTATTTTCCCCCATAGACTTTGCATGGGGACTATGACATCACAATGGGCTAATTAACTTAATTTGCACCTGTATCAACTTCCAGCTTCTCAGGTCCCATCAAAAAGCCAGTTAAACTGATTGCACCTGTATCAACTGCTTTCTGCTCAATTAGGCCAACTCTCTCTGTGTATCACCATTATACAAGGATATAAGGCACATTCCATCCAACTTTCTATCCATTCATCCTCTTCAAACCATTTACTCATCCACCCATTAAACTATCCCATCAACATCCATTAAACAATCTGCCTATCAACATCCATTGAACTTTCTGTCTATCAACATCCATTACACTATCTACATTTAAACTATATACTCTGTTCAACTATTTCCTCTGCCCACAACTGTTTAAAAATAAATGTCCTCACTACAATAATTCACTATTAAATAATGATAACTATTTAAACTACTCAACTAACTGTTCAGCCATTTCAACTGTCAGTTATCAACTGACTCCTGCCAACTGTTTCCTCTGCCCACAACTGTTTCCAAATAAAATTTG
Organism: Alosa alosa; assembly: GCF_017589495.1. Taxonomy (NCBI): domain Eukaryota; kingdom Metazoa; phylum Chordata; class Actinopteri; order Clupeiformes; family Clupeidae; genus Alosa; species Alosa alosa. The sequence goes on along the minus strand of NC_063193.1, from coordinate 34,997,252 downwards.
TTTTGCATGTTATGTTAATATACAGTATGTTTATATTTTCATGCACTGGTAATTTCCTCGAAAGTACATTTCCTAGTTATTTTTCTTTTTACCTTTTAATGCACGCTATTCAGCCCAAACCGCTTAACGTACAAATTTGGTTCAAACACCATTCCATAGATCTTCCAAGGCTTTACCGTCCGATCCGTTTTTCATTTTTGAGAAGTTTATACTTTTTGAGATATTTGTAATTAAAAGTGAGTGTATTTTTCCCCCATAGACTTGAATGGGGGCTGTGATGTCATAATAGAGCCAGCTGCGCTCGCTTAAAGGTGTAGGTTTTTGAACGTTCTAAGTTCCGCAACAATTGAAGGTTCTAAAATTCTATGTTGAATTCAATGAACCCAGATATTCTTTAGAACGTTCATTTCTCAACATTCGTGACGGTACTCCTTTAAGAGTTAAGTAGTTCTCAGAGCAGTTCCCAGGCTAATCAGAACTCTGGCACAGGTGTCACCTGTGAGGAATTCAACTGTCTCAGCTTCTAAGCATACAATCTAGCTCTACCTGAACTACACATCCTGTTAAAGTGTTTCCTGTGTGTCAAAATAAAAGCCCCAGCCATATCTCATGCATTCAGCATTATATCTCCAGAACGGCTTGACGTACATGTTTCAAATTTGGTACGAGTGTTTTTATGGACTCAAAGATGAAGTGAGTTGAAGTTGGAGGTTGAAGGTCAAATGTCAAGGTCAAAAACACCTTGAGTATGATATCTCAAGAATGCCATGTCACACAAGATTCAAATTTGGTTACTCCAAAACCACCTTTGCAGGTATCACAATTACCCTACCAACCAGCTAGCAGCAAGCTCAACAGCCCCACCAACACCCTAACCAGCAGACTGCATCCCCTCATGTAATTCCTCGGAATTGCATTTCTAGTGTTGTTAATGTCATCTAGCTAGCCTTGCCTGTAATGTTAATGTCATCTAGCTAGCATTGTCTGTGTTGTTAATGTCATCTAGCTATAGCCTTGCCTGTAATGTTAATGTCATCTAACTAGCCTTGCCTGTGTTGTGAATGTCATCTAGCTAGCCTTGCCTGTGTTGTTAATGTAATTTAGCTAGCCTTGCCTGCGTTGTTAATGTCATCTAGCTAGCCTTGCCTGTGTTGTTAATGTTATCTAGCTAGCCTTACCTGTGTTGTTAATGTCATCTAGCTAGCCTTACCTGTGTTGTGGCCTGCAGTGCGCAGCTGTGGGAGATGTCCACCAGGGTGGGAAGTGATGAATGACACCTGCTACTATTTTCCCACTTCGAGTGGAATTCCACGCAAGGGCTGGGACGATGCCAAGGCAGACTGTATCAGACAAGGGGGCAACTTGGCCACCGTGGACACTCTGCTGAAGCAGGTAAACGCATAAGACAAGGGGACAGATTTGGACCCTGAACTGACTGACATGTACTCAAGGGGACAGATTTGGACCCTGAACTGACTGACATGTACTCAAGGACAGTTCACTTCAACTGGACAGAATGTCAATAACCTGAACGCTAAGTTTAGATGGTCTCAGGGCACTGTGTGAATACTGTAAAGCAACAGTGATAAGAGAAAAACTGATTTTTTATTTTTTTTGAGAAGAACCCAGTTTAGTGTGCCAACTGTCCCCACACAGACAATGTAAAGTGTGTATGAGTGTGTGTATGTGTGTGCGTGTGTGTATGTGCGTGCGCGTGTTTGTGTGTGTGTATGTGTTTGTTTTTGTGTGTGTGTGCGTGCGAATGTGTGTTTGTGTGTGTGTATGTGTTTGTGTGTGTGCGTGCGAATGCGTGTTTGTGTGTGTGTATGTGTTTGTGTGTGTGTGTGTGCGTGCGAATGCGTGTTTGTGTGTGTGCGTGTGTGTGTTGGAGGGAACACCCACATGTCATATCAGATTGAGCTCAAGCCCGTGTGTGTGTGTGCAGACATTTCTAGTAGGAGTGCTAAGGGTCCTGAACAGTGAAGGTTTCAGCTACAGATCTGGATTCTGGATTGGACTAAGACAGAAAGATACAGAGGGGGCGTGGCACTGGACAAATGGATCTTCACTTGGCACAGGGTAATCGGCATGACATACTATTAACTTGACTTCTATTGTTAAGGTTGCTATTGATAGTATAAGCACCTGTAAAATATGTTTAATTTTTAACATTTTCAACATTAATTTTTAACTGTTTAATTTTTGTTACTACAATGACCATAATGCTTTATGTTTTTGCAATATGTTGATATGGAATTCGGTACAGACCAATCAGAATTGTTTGTTCTCTGTGTTTTTATTTGAATTTTATATCGTCCAATGATAATTTATAAATGTTTAATGCCCGCGAAATGGTGAGCTCTCTGAACATTCGAACGCCTCAGGAGAGGAGCTGAGAGTTGAGTCCCAGTCAGAGTTCGGAGGAGCGAAGTCCTGTTTTTGATAGGCTACTCCATCAATGCCATTCTGGTGTGTAGTGCTATGCCCACTGCGATCTGTATCTGTATATCACGTTTTGTCGGAGGTCTCCGGATCACTGTTATTCTGTCCACTGCTGTGTTGCGGCAGTGTTGACATTTAGAAGCTCGCGTTTTTTTGGGCTGTTGGCAAGCTAAGGCAGACGGCTGCTAGGGGGCAGATAGCTGCTGCCGCCTTAGCTAATTCACCTCTAGGACTTGCCTGATACTTGTCGGGACTCGTTTTCTTCCTCCGGCACTGGGCCCATCGGAGGTCGACAACCATCACGGACATATCCTGCCGCTACACTGCTGACGTCGAGGATCCTTGTTTGAGGTCGCATCTCACTGCCGCTAGCCAACGCTGCAGGGGCGCATTCTGTTCTCTGGTGCTGGGCCCACCAGAGAGCCACCAATGGCTGCGACTGCTAACGGCTAGCTTTGAGGACGACTGAGCGGTAACCAACACCAGGGTCAGCTGCGAGCTGATTCGCCAGCTCGGGACGGTGGATCATGAGTAACTTGAACCCACACTTACACTGACACACACACACACACGTTCTCTCGTTCTCGTTTGGATCATTCGGCGAGTTTGGAGGGCAGTTCAGCGGTTGCTGTCCTGCCTGCAGCTCAGAGAGCTGCTACCTGTGCACCACCGGTCCCCAACTGCGCGCTTGTTTTGTTTGTGTGTTTTACCAATGTGTTTTTGTAATATTGATATATCCATACATCACATCGCTATGATGAAATGGTTTTGTTCCTCTTTGTAGCAGGTGTCTACTATTTTACATATCTCTTTGGTAACTGCATTCCTGTTGCTTTATGGAAAGCATGTCTAATTATCCATATTGCGACTCTTATATTGCTATATTAATAAATTCATTGTTATTAATATATTACTATATACATTGGGTGTTGACAGCTTACTCTGCATGGCAAACTGTGTTGTGAGGTAGCCTAGTTGGTGTATAGTAATTAATACACTGCAGACATTAGCTCTACATTAACCATTTTATAATACACTATTTAAATTCTGGGGAAATACATCCTGCACTAGCTGAAGGTAAGTGTAGTATTTTTACAGTGGAGGCACCGCGCTACTAAATTTGTATTTATAATTATTCATATTCATATTTACCATTTATAATCCTACTACACAGCTATACATTTATATTTATGGTATCAGGAATCTCAGCCAATTCACTATTCCACTGCTGAGAATTCAGGATCCTGTCGCGCCATTATTTAGTGTAACTAAGGGCCTGTCCACACGGAGACGCTTTTTAGGTTAAACGCAGAGTTTTTGCTTCGTCTTGGCCGAGCGTCCAAACGAATCCTGTAAACGCACTGCCCGAAACCGCACTTTCTTGAAACCTGGTCCCAGAGTGGAAAAATCTGAAACCGTAGCCCGTTTGAATTAGTTTAGACAGCGAAACCGCGACATCCTGCTTTGCGTGATCGATGATGTCATCGCCACACCTCAGCTGCCCTGAGTTGCACTTATAGTATTGCCTAACAATACTAGTTTTCATACATGACATTACCTCTGATTACACTCCGTAAGATAAATATCACAACTGGTGCTGAAGCCTTGGCACCGATAGTTTATGACTTGGTGGACTGAACACTGTTTTTCCGGTGTGTTTTTATGCATTCTAGCTACTGTCAGTGACGTGAGAGAACTTAAGTTATTTAGGAAAGTGCGGTGTAAGTTTAGGCTACATGAATTTGTGCGTAGTGCCAGTGTCATTCATTTATTTTACATGTCTTACAACATATATACATGCATTCACAGTCGAGTGAAATCAGATATAAGCATACAAAGACGCTTAGAACTTACGTTAAGCCGATGGTAGCACACTGAATGCAAATGCGCGATTTGATGCAGGCAAAAGTATTGACTGTTACTAACAAAGGTTTTATAGCAATATTATAAATGTGGAGACAGAATAGCCTAGAACTTGGGTAAGCCTTGCGTTTAGTAGCCTAATTGCGGTGATAGCCAAAACTAATGTGAATCACGGACTATCCTACAACCAAAGAAAGTAAAGGTGATTAGTAGGCCTACCTGCGTTAGCCAAATAAAGGACGGGACTGCACCCTTCACAAACCGGAAAAATAAAGTGTATTAGTTTTACAGTTGACAGTTCACCATCAGTCCACACAAACAATTCTGGTTTCCTTGCACTAGCCATTTCGTCGTTGCCTATTCTGTCTGTTTGTAAAGCGCAAGTTTTGGTCAATTTCTGTAAAGAAACAGTGCCACCTATAGGCCTGGGGTAACGTGTTGAGTCGTGTTGAGATGGATCCGTTTGGACGCAAATATTCTTTTTTTTTTTTTTATTTGCAAACATCATTGACATTACAGAAAATGCAACACTACGACATGCACATGAATACTACACACGACAAACAGACGTACATTACATAAACACATACTGTAACTGTAACAAGACAGTTCCACAAACATAACACAACATAACATTAATAACAGAAAGGCTAAGGATGATTTGCGTCCAGGATGATTACAGATATGATTATCAGGGATGAAATTGATGACCGGAATGAAAAGAAGGGGGATGGGGGTGGATGGTAGCTCTAAGAGTGTGAATGAGGTGGTGTTGGGATGGGGGTGGGGATGGGGGGTGAGGGGTAGTGAGTATGTATGTGTGTGTGTGTGCGCATATGTATAAGGCTGGTTTGCTGTTGGGCCAGGAGGAGAGAAGCTGGAACATAGAGAGGGAGAGAGGGAGGGTTTCAGAGGAGAGGAGTTGTAATTATTCTATTAATGATAAGTATAATAATAGGAATAACTGATTGCCTGGTTGATTGCCTGACTGATTGCCAACCTGGGCACCCATTAATGGCCACAGTTCCACCCAGCCCCTGCAGTTATACTGCGATGAGCTGACAGAGGGGAGGACCTGCGTGCCACCCATCGCCTCAGTTCCCCAGCATATGCACACATCCCCCACTACCACGACCAACCACACCTCGCCCCCAGACCTTCACCCAACACGCCACTCTTGACCTAAATATGTACAGTATGTGAATGGCTAGGTTGAGGGGTCTATCTAGAATGTAGCATTAAAGAAGTGGGCATGCATGGTGAATATCTGTCAGGATTCCCCATGCACACCACACTTACCCTGTGTAAGATGTATGCCTCAACAATGTGTGCATTAAAATAAGTGAGGCATGCAGATAGACACCTGATGAGGCATCTACCTGCACTCCACTCTTACCCTAGCCTGTTTTGTAGTTTTTGTTTATGTATGTCACCTAACATGTAGTGCGATTAAAAGAGAGTAAAGCGTGCTGTGTGCTTCCAGGACAAGGCGTGTGCATGAGCTGCATGAGGAGGGTGCACACCGGGGCCCAGGGCCAATAGATAACCCACAGGACCCAACCAATGCCAAAACCACACAGCGACCAGGACCGAGTCTCCCAAGCCATCCAATGGGGCCCCGCAGAATAACGATGGGAGAGGCAGAGAGAAAGAGTGAAATTAGTAAAGTTATCAGAGAATGTAAATAAAAGGGGAGGAAAAGAAGGGATGCTATTTATATTACTACTACTACTACTACTACTAATAATAATAATAATAATAATAATAACAATAATAGTTCCAGCTACCCTCCCTGCCTAGTGTTCGATGATATGTGTATCTGTTGATGAAGTGTGTTATGATCGTGTGGAGATGGAACTCAGGCAAGAGGGTCAGGACTGTAAGTAGGTGATAAAGGGGTACCAAGGAGAGGTTGTATCCTGAGTATTGATTAAGTTTGTAGTTGATAGGTTTTCTAATGATATATAGTCTGTTAACAAGTTTTTCCAATGAGTGATGTGAGCTTTTTCTTAGATTTCCAGTTCATGAGGATTGTTTTTTGGCGATAGTCAGCTACCAGCAGTGTTTTTATTGCGGAGTTGCTTAAATTGACTGTGGATGTATCACCAAGTATGCATAAGGAAGGGATGCTGGGATGTGACAGCCAAAGATGGAAGAGAGATTTTGTGACACTCACCCAGAAGTGGTTGATTGGAGTGCAATGCCAAACCGCATGAATGTATGTATCTGGGTTATTTTGTGTGCAGTGAGTGCAAAGATCCGAGCCAAACCCCATTTTGCCAATTTATGTGCAGTGAAGTGGAATCTGTGAAGAACCTTGTATTGTATTAGTTGTAGATTACTATTCTTTGTCATGAGGTAGATGTTTTGCACATTTTGGTCCAGAAGTCGGCACCGGGGAGTAATTGATAAGTCTGATTCCCATTTGTGATATGGCAGGCCAATTGTTTTTCTGAACAAGATATAATTTTGTAAATTTGGGAGAGTATTTTTTGGGAGAGGGAATATTAAGCAGCTCTGAGATTGGTGGGGAATGTCAAGGTTAGCTGTCTGGATGTTAATTTTTCCTAGGATAGATGATTTAATTTGCAGGTATTGTAAGAAGTGTTTACTCTCGATGCCGTGCTTCTGGACCAAACAGGAAAAATGAGGCCAGATTATTGTCTTGAAGAATGTGTTGAAGGTGAGTGATGCCCTTTCCCATCCATGTGTGAAAGTTAAGTGTTTTTATTGACGGTGAAATCTGGGTTATTCCAAATCGGGTCGAATTGATGGTGCTATAGGTGAATCAGTGATGTGGTAGAATCTCCACCAGGCTGTCAGAGTAGCTGAAATTGTTGGGGCTTTGAAGGATGGATGTTTTGACCGACTGACTGCAGAAAGGGAGATCTGAGATTTTAATTTCTTTACAGATTGTTTGTTCTAGGTCTAACCAGGTGTTGTCTGAGGGGGTGGGGTGTAGCCATTTGTGGATGAAGTGGAGCTGGTTGGCCAGGGCATAGTGCTGGAAGTGTGGGGCCTCTAGTCCTCCCATTGCTTTTGGTTTTTGGAGAGTGGCGAGTTTGATCCTTGGGGTCTTATCTTTCCAGTAGAATTTAGTGATTAATGAATCGAGAGACTTAAACCAGAGGGTGGTGGGCTGGGTTGGAATCATAGAGAATAGATAGTTTATTTTGGGCAGTATTGTCATTTTGATTACTGAGATTCTGCCCATGATGGATAATGGGAGGTTCTTCCAGCGTTGAAGGTCATCATCTATTGAAGTGAGTAGAGGGGAATAATTTGGGCTAAATAAGTCTGACAGCCTGGGGAGACTTTTATCCCTAAGTAAGTGATATAGTTAGTGCAGAGTGGGATAGGTGAAGAGTTGGCTGTCACATCCCAGCTGTTGGGATGTAATGGGAGAACTGCAGATTTATTCCAATTGATTGAGTATTCAGAAATGAGTATTCAGAAAACTCCCCGAAGCCAAACCTCCCTAATGTGGAAAACAGGAAATTCCAGTTCACCCTATCAAAAGCTTTTTCTGCGTCCAGAGTTGCTATGATGGTATTATCTTGAAAATTTGTAGAGTGATACATTATATTTAACAGTCTGCGGGTGTTGGTGGATGAAATTCTACCTTTAATGAAGCCTGTTTGGTCTGGGTGGATAATGGATGGGGTGACCTCTGCTAATCTGTGTGCTAGCATTTTTGCGATTATCTTATTGTCCACATTGAGGAGAGAAATTGGTCGGTAGCTGGATGGCAATGTTGGGTCCTTATTGGGCTTGAGGAGCAGTGAAATTGAGGCTGTGGTGGAACTAGTTGGAAGACGTCCTTTCTGTTTTGATTCATTAATCATTCTGATGAAAAGTGGAGCTAAGATGGTCCAAAATTGTTTGTAGAACTCAGCAGGAAAGCCATCCGGACCTGGTGCTTTATTATCGGGCATCTGTTTCAGAGCATCAAACAGTTCTTGTTGAGTTATAGGTGATTCTAGGTTTTTATTTCGGTCTCATTGAGTTGTGGTAATTCGATGCTGTTTAGGAAAGAGTCTATGAATTCCTGGTTGGGGTTTATTTCTGAAGAATATAGTTTATTGTAAAACTGGTAAAAAAACATGATTTATTTCTTCAGGTGAGCTGGTTAGCTTCCCTGCTGAGTTCTTTATGACTGGGATTGTTGATTTTTCTTTGTTACGTTGGATTTGATTTGCTAAGTATTTACCTGATTTATTGCTATGGTGGAAGTTTTCCTGCCTTAGACGGTGAATCATAAATTGAGTGTGTTTATTGAGTATTTCATTGAGTTTGAATTTATGTTTCCTAAGTTTTGCCTGTGTTTCTTCAGTTGGGTTGCTTGCATTGGTTTCTTCTAACTGTTTAATTTTATTGTTGAGTTCTACTTCCTGTTCTTTTTCCTTCTTTTTTTGTATACTGAATATGAGATGATTCTTCCTCTGAGTACTGCTTTTCCTGTTTCCCACAGAAGGGAAGGAGATGATTCAGGGGAGCCGTTCATTTCTAGAAAGAATGCCCACTCTCTCCCAACAAAACTGATGAAATTTGGGTCTTGTAAGAGGGATGTATTAAAAGCGCCATTTGCTAATTGGTCGCTGTTGGTTCGTTATGTTCCATTTAATTGTAACTGGGGCATGATCGCTAATGACTATGGGATGAATAGTTGAATCAGAGATATTTTTTCATTATAGAGTTGCTGGTTGAAAATAATCAATACGGGAATAGGAGTGGTGGACCGGAGAGAAAAAAAAGTAGCATTTGGAGTCTGGGTGCTGAAGCCGCCAACAATCGCCAAGGCCAGAATCGCTCATGAACTGTTTTATTGTTTTTTGTGGATTGCCAGATTCGTTTGCTTTTAGAGTGATCAGATCTGTCAAATGTGGGGTCTAACACTGTATTAAAGTCGCCTGCAATTATGATGGGACAGCCCGATAGAGTTGAGATGGAGGTGAAGAGGTTCTGAAAGAAAACTGGGTTGTCTGTATTAGGGCCATAAACATTAACAATTGTTACAGGGGTATTGTGAATTGAGATGTTTATGATGACAAAACGTCCTTCTGGGTCTGTGATAGTGGCGTTATGGATGAATGAGATTCTTTTGTTAATCAGAATGCAAACTCCCCTTTGTTTTGTATTGTAATGAGATGAGAACGCAAATATTCTTGATACGGTTCCAGGGAAGACGGAGGAAAAAAAGATCGGTTTGGTATGTGTGGACTAGGCCTAAGTTAAGCTTTACTGTGCCGAGTGACTAGCACTCACTAAAAAGGGGTTACAATAGCTTTACTAAAGACGGAAATGTTAAGGTTGCTATTGATAGCTTTACTAAAGACGGAAATGTTAAGTTTGAGGGATAAATATATGCCATAATGTGTGGAGATGCACCGATATACAGTATCAGCCTTGCATCGGCCGATAATGGCTTCACGGACTGGGATCGGCCTACCGATGGCAGCGGCTGATGTTTATGTTTCTTTGCACCAATTTAGCACTAGCTAGATGTTGTTTTATGCACAAATTGGCACATTCAGCAATAGTTCTATAAAGGACTGAAAGACTTCAGATCAGATATTCAGATATTTTTAAATATAATGAATATTATTGTTTCCCCGCCACTAAAGGGTAAGCTATAGAATTTTACAATCAGTACATCCCTAGAAAAATGGGCTTAATGTTCTCAAGCACTAAGCAAAAATGGACTGAGCATTTTTAAATACAGGACAAACATTTCTGATAACTTCAGGCACATAACATTTCCTTGCATTAAACCTTGATTCTGATCAGTTTTGACACCACCTCTACCTAATTGATCAGTTTTGACACCGCCACTACCTAATTGATCAGTTTTGACTCCGCCACTACCTAATTGATCAGTTTTGACTCTGCCTGTACCTAATTGATCAGTTTTGACTCCGCCACTACCTAATTGCTTTTGAAATTCTGTTTGTTTCTGCTCCTGGCTTGCTTGGCCCAGATACTGGATGGACGGCGAGCCCAATGATGACTATGGATACGAGGACTGTGCCGCCACCTACCCCACTGTGAACATACTGAAGAGCTGGAACGACGCCCCCTGTCGCCATCCTCTGAAGTGGATCTGTGAGAAAGAGGCAACAGCAACATCCTAGAGCAGGAGAGGATGGTTCAAACTGCCATGTGGCATAGTTTTTGTTTTTGTTAAAACATTCAAAGGCCAGACCTAGAATTAGTTAGAATGTCGCCCCCTGCTGGAGTGGATCTATGAGAAACCAGTCATAACTAGGCCGCAGATGAAAGCTTCTTATTCACCTTTCCTAGTAATATCTGATTTAAAGTGTTTTATTTCTCCCAATAGCAATACAGTAATGAAGAATATTGGTGGTTTTTCATATCAGTCTCAAAATATTTAAAAGGCAAAATATTGTAGTATACAGTTGCAACACCATATGGGGACAACTAATAGTTTTCATTTCATTGCTTGAGTCATTACATACAAAATTGGTGAACTAGTTATCAAATTCTGTCACAATGCTCTAGAATTGCAAAGAGCATATACAGTAAAACTGTGAAAAGTACATATTCAGTGTCTTGTACTCACTCACCTAACTAAAGCAATTTGTAACTTTACTGTAGTTTTCAAATGGCTGTACAAATACTGTATAGTGCTGTCTTGAGCATGTTCAGGTAGTGTCACCGAGTTCTGACCTTTTTTTGCATAGGAAAACACTGAGAATAAACTGCCATAATGAAAACATGACAAAGCCATTTGACTATCTTGTTCATAAACGATGGTGTCAAGACTTATCATTTTGATGACACTGGCAGTTTCATTGACATAAATACTTGCTTTTGAGGAATGGACTATCCATTTTTAGCAAGTGACGTGCTTTTCCAGGTTATCCACTAGGTTTTGCAGTTTGCACTAATTGTTTTGAGAAATGCACTAACTGCTGTGCAAATGTTAATAATGATGTGAGAAAAGCACCAAAGCAACTGAGAAAAACTGTAACTTCCAGAAAGAAGGAGGGGCCTACTGAGCATGTGCAGTAGGAGTGTCATGACTCTAGCTCAGGGATGTCAAAGTCAAATACATTAGAGGGCCAAAAAAACAAAGTTGCTACAAGCCGAGGGCCGGACTGGTTCAATGTTTATTAAAACATATTAAAGGAATTATCCGGAGTAAAATGCACTTTAGATCAATTTACGGATGATTGGGAGTACACACGTTGAGTTGACATCAAAATCATGTAATTCGGATGTGTTTTGAGAAAGTTCGATTTTACCGTTTTTAGTCAAAACTCGTTAGCGTGGAAGTGAGAAGGGCATATTATTTCGCCGCTACAAAACCCTATTTTTTTTTACCTCTTCTACAGTTCCAAACAACATTACACTTACGTGGTAGTGAGTAGAGGGTCCCTAAAGCCAAAACCGGCATATCGAGGTCTTTATGTGGTCGGATAGAGAGTCCAGAATGAATTTCATCAAGCCAGCACCTTTCCGGAAATGTTGCCATCTTTGCTGCCAGCTTTAGGGGAAAGTCCGTAGGAGTCGATTGCCAAGTATGGGAGTAACACGCTCTGGAAATTCACAATTTCGTCACCGTTTAAAAAAAAACAGTCCAGTATTTCTTTTGAAATTGAAATGAAGTTGTATGGACTGGACTATGTTTTTTTTTTTTTTTAAACGCCGACGAAATTGTGAATTTCACGCAATCGACTCCTACGGACTAACCAGGGTGCAACATTCAAAGAGTTAATTCATTTTGTCACCTTTGCTAAATTTACCTTTTGTTTACTTTTATTTTACTGTTATGTGTGTGTGCTTTAACATCAGTAAAGGCTTCATTCAGCATTTTGTTCTTCCACTGGAAATTACTCTTCTACATTTGCTGCCTGCAGCATCCTTTCTGTTTTTGTTGTTCCAGCCATGCAAAAAATAAATAGCCTAGTGCTGTGAACAGCAGTCTACCTTAGTTGAATATTCCATTACATTTAATCATAGGCTATTGCAATTTAATGTGTTTATATTACCATCATGCCATATCAGTGTAAAATGTAGCTCAAATTAAATAATAGGCCTACTAATAAAAATACTTTTGCATTCTCAAACGTCCCAAAAATAATTATCCCAAAAATAATTAAGATGGTTGCTTGGGTGTTCCTAGGGTACATATGGGGGCAAAATAACAAAGCAGTGGAATTGCTAACGCTTAGCCATTTTTCAATTTTTAGCCAAAAAACTCACTTATGTTGGTCCGATCAGTATGAAATCAGAATATGTTGAACAACGGGACATCACAAACAAGCCAGGCTCAGTTTGGAGTCGGTGGATTATTCCCGGAAGGAGATAAACGGTTCCAAATGTACAAGGTTTCCCTCTTCTGGCGCGGTAACGCTAGGTGCTAGAGGGATGGGACCAAGATGCACGGCACCGCCTTGAAGGCCTGACAACTGTTCCAAAGGTGGGATCTCTGAGACACCTACAAAAGAAAACTGTGAAGGAAAAACTTTTGTTGACCACTCCCACTTCAGAGGTGGAGTTGTGGGTGGTAGCATGGAGCTACAAGGCTGAAATTCAAGTCAAACCTTCTGCACATGACCCACATGGAGCGTGCAAAGTTTCATTCCTCTAGCTGTAACGCCACTGATAATGACTCTTCTACATTTTCTGCCTGCTGCATCTATTTTTGTTGTTTAGAAAACGTTTGAGGTCTTGAGTTAATGCATTAGGTAAACATTGTTTGCTGGCCACAAATAGCCTACAGATGTGTACATTCTCATTTTCTCTCCAAAATGTACCCGTTCTATAGGCTGGCCAAATGTGTAATTCTGCTGCTTAAAGTTGAACGAACAAATGTAATTATTGTACAGAAAAATGTTACTTTACTTCGTTACCCAATTAAGTAACAAAATTACGCGTTACCTCCAACACTGTAAATAAATATGCAAAACTTGCCTTTGCCTCTGACAGCCAGGTGTCGGTGAACCAATTTTGGAGGGCACGGTACTCTCTCCAGTTCTGGCTCTCAGTCAGGGCCTTTACTGCCTCTTCATACTGATCAGTGGTGCCAGCTCTGGCAATTGCCCTCATTTTGGCCAGAACATCCTCTTTCTGTACAACCTGATGGTCCTGCTTTCTCACCCACTCACCCCATGCTTTTTCCCTATGAAAATCGCACAACAGTGCCCTGGTCCCTGAACATAAGACAGAAATAAGACAAAAGACACCATAAAAGACATCACAGCTTAATTTAGTCTACAGTGCATTTCATAATTGAGGCAGTTCAATGTTCTTCACCAAAAACTAAATTTTAGGGATTTGGCCCCCTCTGAGTCACTCAACTGATCAGGGTGTGAGGGGCACTTGTCAGTAACTGTAACTGCGACTGTGAATCAGCCAAGTTGTGATTTAGTCATGAATGTGTGTAGAATGTCCTGCAAAGCATCAAAACCTGAGTATGGAAAAAGTATGGAATTTCGAAATAGAAGATGTGTACACCATACCTTCAAAAACAGACTCAACAGCCTTGATCTCTGGCAGACTGTAGTCCACCATAAAGTGGGCTGGTTTCCATCCCACATTCCATCCCTTAAAAACCTTCAGTCCCTCTCTGATGGCCTCTGTGGTTTCTTCTTGCACAACCATAACTCCCACAACCACATCACACACATTTGTCCGTACACACAAAACGAATATGGGAAGGGCATAGCGGGTAGTACGGTATGTTGCGTCGAATAGACAAATGTCGCTGCCATACATATTCAACAGCCTTTGCTGCCAGTCTGTCTGGTGGCAGAGGATAAAAGATGTTCCCTCTATATGTAGGCGCAAATGAAAAGAGTGCTCAGGTTTTTCAATACGCCATTTTTGAAACAAGTCCTGCAACAGAATCCATACGTTATTGTTATTATTACACCTCTACAATAACAGATCATCACAGCAAACGAGTATGACTGTGCCTCACCTCTAGGTTCACCTGATCTATTTTTGAGTACCTCGTCTGGTCTCTGGCCCTAGCCTTAATATTTCGTAGGTCCTTATCTGAAGAAAAATAGCGCCGTCTGGAGACAGGTGGTGGGCTGGCCCCCCTAAATAACTCAGCCTTAACAAACTGTGTGAGATGCCTTCTGAGCTCACTCACTTTCCTCACACCCTGCTTAGTGAGCTCTACTACCCGTAGCTCTACTCTCACGTCCACAGGCTCACGGATTGCTGTCTCCTTTAAAAGCATCACATTTATAGTTTTAGAATCAAAGTACCATGAATCACACACCATTGCGCTTTAAATAAAATTATCTAGGCTTGATAAGACTGCAAATTACCATGTCACCCGTTGCATGGCCAGCATGTTCATTTGGCTGTGTGACTGCATACCATGTCTGCCATACCATTGGCTCTCTCTCCAAAGCCCTTCGAAGCAGTTTGGAGGCTGCTTTTTTAGCCCGTTCCCTATTTTCAGTAACCTAGCATGCAGTGTAAAGGTGATCATGCTCAAAAATACATTGTGCATACATTCAAGTTACACATACATTGTGCTCACATAATCCTAGCGGAAAAGTTTGCAGCAGACCAACCTTGAATTTAGGGAATACTGCAATCTTACTGTAGTTATGGCGATGACAGCTGGACACCCCACCTTTTTGGTGTCTTGCCAGAGAGACCTCTGGCTGTTAAAGCTGTGGTCCACCATCTGTACAATGTAAGGGAAAATGTTAATGAATGCAATAAAGATAATTTTGTTAATTGATTATATAACAACTTCATATATACAGTAGATACTCCTACAAAAATTACTCCACTGCAAGTGAAAGTTGCCAAGTAAAATTTTTACTTAAGTAAAAGTATGCAAGTACTTGTTTTTAAAAATACTGAAGTATTCAAACTCTATGTTATATATTTTCTTATTGTGTTACTTTTGCATTTTATTTTATTATACACATAGACCTTAGGTCAAAAGGTCAGAGGTGCATAGGAAGCATAAACACAATGTTTCCCTGTCATGCAGAGGCATATCAAGCTTTTTAAAAGTGTGGGGGCTGTGGGATTGGGAAGTGAAACAATCCGGCCAAATTATAAATAACTCCCTACAGGGACGTTGTAGGTATTTTCTGACGGGTGCGGACTATATTGGCGGGTGTTCGAGAGTTTCTCCCCCGGATTTTTTTTTTAATTCTGATTGCTAAAAAATACACCATTTTAATGCAGTTTGGGAGGGACAGAACAAGCAGCGCCCCTCATCTGTGTGGCTCATGTGACACGTAGGCCTACCTGCTATCACTTCACTATTTGACACTACCCTACACGGAGACACATTTCATGTTGTAAATAAAGTAATCATTTCAGAAATGAAATTGCCTAACAGACAACAGCCTAATTTCGAGGTATCACTGGACTATTAATGGACTATTAATATGCCTAACTATAATACCTATTAAATAAATGTAAAGGACACAGAATAATGACAGAACTGTAAGCTCAAATTCAAAAACGTTTGAGTACTCAAACATAAGGGAATATAAATAAATTGTGTTGCATATAGCCAGCTTAATTAATGTCAATTTAAAGATTATTATTAGCAGTTTCTATGCTATTTCCAATGATAGTTACAGGAAGCCACGTTATTGTTTAAACTATTGTTGCTTCTAACCCACGTTACCTTTGCATGAGCGCTCATAAGCGTTCTACTACTGGAAATCTTAGTTCTCAGATGTAACTCAAATGTGTCTTGACACCGCCGTTTGTAAGATCAAATGAGACGTTCTAAATGGGACGCGATGTAATGAAGCAGTTTTTTTCCAAGCGTCTTGGAGACGTATGTGTGCTGACTGGGCTATGTCTATATAGTTGATGACACCAAATTAATAAGTAGGCTATTTCTGATTGGGGAAACTTTTAGCCTAGTTTATTTTTCTTTCAGTCCGCGGTTCCATAGGCTACCATTCAATCTTGCTGCAAATGATCAGACGTGTGAAGCACCGGGCATAACTAATTTCGCGTCTACGTGGACGAGTAGGTTCATTGTTGAGGAGGCCCATAGTTTGAGAAAAGCTGCAGATCATAGACAGAGAAAGCATAATGCTCTGAGAACAGTAGCCAAGTGCAGTGGAGGTAGTGCTAGTGCAGTGGAGGTAGCGCTAGTGCAATGGAGGTAGTGCTAGTGCAGTGGAGGTAGCGCTAGTGGAGGTAGTGCTAGTGCAGTGGAGGTAGTGCTAGCGCAGTGCAGGTAGTGCTAGGGCAGTGGAGCTAGTGCTGTGGAGGTAGTGCTAGTGCAGTGGAGGTAGCGCTAGTGCAGTGGAGGTAGTGCTAGTGCAGTGGAGGCAGTGCAATGGAGATAGTGCTAGTGCAGTGGAGGTAGTGCTAGTGCAGTGGAGGTAGCGCTAGTGGAGGTAGTGCAGTGGAGGTAGTGCTAGTGCAGTGGAGGTAGTGCTAGTGCAGTGGAGGCAGTGCTAGTGCAGTGGAGGTAGCGCTAGTGGAGGTAGTGCAGTGGAGGTAGTGCTAGTGCAGTGGAGGCAGTGCAGTGGAGGCAGTGCTAGTGCAGTGGAGGTAGCGCTAGTGGAGGTAGTGCAGTGGAGGTAGTGCTAGTGCAGTGGAGGTTGTGCAATGGAGATAGTGCTAGTGCAGTGGAGGTAGTGCTAGTGCAGTGGAGGTAGTGCAATGTAAATGTAAGATTGGAGTCTTTTAAAGAAGCCCTATGCAACAATTTTAGCAAAAATTATCTTAATTATGCAGGTTGAGAGTCATTCTGATGGTTCTACACTTTTTGGGTCGTTTGGTGGGTGCTTCGTCTCCCCCTAGTGCTTCACCGCGGAAAAGACGAATATGCAACTTTCTGGTCCCGGACCGAAGAAATCCGGATGTGACTCGGCGGAAGGCCTCGAAAATGTAGTCAGATTGTAGTTTCTAAGAAGACTGCAAAACGGTTTAGCGTAGCAGTCACTTGCTACCGAAGCTGCAGGGGGAGCTATGTTGTGAAAAATGCGAGCCCAAATCAGGCGAAAACCCAGAAACAGCGAAGGAATCACCAGACTTGCATAGGGCTTCTTTAACTAATGCCCATTCCAGCTTTACTCAAAAGGCTACAATTGAAAGAATCTTTCCCCAATCGTGTCAAAGTATTCTGGTGTAAGGATGGCTTTAATTGTACTCATCACAGTCATGTCATGCAGAGATCATAGAGACATTGGCCAAGCAAAATTCAAATGGGACCAGAAATTATTTATTTTCTCACCTTCACTTGCGTTAACGATTTTTCAACCTAGAGGTCCAGTGGGGTTAGCGGAAGGGGTGGGACTTGCCAGCTCTAAAGCGAAATGCATGACAAAAACACATCGAGTATCAGCTTAGTGCGGTGGTCGGTCATGTTTTCTGTGTGTGTGTGTGTTTGCAGGTACTGGAGGGATGGGGAGCCGAACGATTACGATTTATTTGCTGAGGACTGTGTTGCCACCTACCCAACTGACGACACCCTTAAGAGCTGGAACGATGTCCCCTGCATTCATCCGCTGGGGTGGATCTGTGAGAAGGAGGCCACAGAGATCTAGAGAACTACACCTACTCAGGGATGTTTAAACAGGCTATGTCACGCTTTTGTTTGTGAAATGTTTAATCTTTTAATCAAAGAACATAACTTTTCCACACCTTTTGTTCCACCGTTGAAATTCCACCTACGACACTGCCAACCAATACCATCGTTGGGCCAATGTGTGCTTGCTGTCTGGGTCTTATTAGCCAGTCCCTCCAGGAATTTGCGATGTTGCGATCGCAACAATTAACGCAAATTCAGCAAATCCAAACCGCAATTTTGTCCAAACACCGCAACTTTTTCGCAAATTTGACCAATCATCTAGCCTGGCTAACGTCAGACCTCATCTCATTGAGATGGGGTCGGGGAACTAGACATTCATTTTCTCGTATTTGAAACGTAGTTTACGAATGCCCAGAGCCGTTTATTGGGCGCTACGAATGTCTATCAAATGCGTCTGTACGTAGCTTCGGTGTGTCGTCATCGTCTTGCTGCCCTCCCTCCGTTCTGTGATTGGTCCACTAACTGAGTCGAAAATGTACTCCATGGAATCCAGGCCTAGCAGCGTGAATAAAATCGTGCGTAAGGCAGCATGGGAAAACCCAGGCTACCAATCATCATGGTTTCCCTGTGAAATTTCACCTACCTCAACAGTCCCTCGTGCAGAATATTGAGTCAGATGCCACACTCACTTCTGCGGACACCAGAGACCGCCCTATAAATTGTTCACTCCTCTGCAGTTTTGATGACAATAAATAGAAGGCTAACGTTAATGATCTCTCAACCTGGTGTTACTAACCTAGCTAGACTATGAAAGAAATTTAATTATAAAATATAATGCCTACTTGGTTTACCGACATTTGAGTAGACTACAGTATGCAACCCATTGGCAAACGTTTAGCCTACACCTGGAGATGTCCTTTTAGCTTGTGTCATGTTTGCTAGCTTGTGTAGTGATACCAAAATCATAGAAATTAATATGTGTAGTGATACCAAAATCATAGAAATTAATAAGATTTCAAGACATTTAGGCCTACCTCTTCTGTGATCCAAGAATGATTTCATTCGAGTTGTTTTTTTAACATTTATTTTAACTAATGACATAGACAACATCCCGAATTCCATCCACATATCGTAATGCACTATGCAAAAAGTTATTTCCACTTGTAGCCGAACAGTGAGATGCAAGCCTTCCAATCCACTTAGAAATGTAATTACACTACTCTCACGTCCTTAAAGTGGCAGACAGTCAATTAGACTTACACACTACCAATGTAATAACATTAAAGAAAAGTGTAGTCTAATAGTTTAAATCGATATGAAATTACTAGATACTTAGTTGGCTATTTGTAATTATGCAAGTCACAGAATATGAATTAATAAAAATATATGAACTTATTATGAATTACAACATATATGAATGTATTGAAACATATGACATGATGCCATCTCTTTAGGGGGCTGTCTTTTTTGTACAGTTCTACGGAAGGTTACTGCTTTGTGAATTACCCCAGCCAAAGTATTTACACAAATAAAGTAGGCCTACTTTGATTTTCTGTAACCCTTACTATTTACCTTTACTTACCCTTTTTAATAAGCATCAAGATGATCAGTGTGATTTTGGTCTTTCTAACCTTAATTGCCCTCAATTAAAAAAAAATAAAAAATCGCAACTATTTATGCAATTTCTTTGCAACAAACAGCTAAATACAAATATAATATATAATATAATAAAATAGCAACTTCCATCGCAATTTTTTTAAAAAGTTGTTGTGAAATCAGGCATTTTAGATTGCAACAATCTCAAAAAATCCTCGCGAAATCCTGGAGGGACTGATTAGCTCATTGTGTATAAACCGCAGGACAGTGTTTTATACAAGTTTAAAAAAAACGTGTGTGAATGACAAATAAAGTATCTGTCTCTCTGTCTGTCTGTCTATCTAACTCAGGGGTGTCAGCATAAGGGGCCAGATCAGACCGCCAGCAGGTTTCATACGGGCCCCCAGATATTTTGGGTGGGAAGGGGAAATTAGAAAAAAAAGATTCAGTGTAATAAGCAATAAACCTAGCACTACAAACCATCCTCCAGGAAGTAGCAGAAAAACTAACATGGAAGTAGGGCATTTCAAGAGAGAAAGAGCAGTAGGCTACAGTATGTGACAGCAGTACATTATTGTGTACTTGTTTTCTCATAAGTGATATCATCTAACAACACTCTGATACCCATGCAGAAAAATGATAATGACCATGACGGCCCCCCATGAGGTCTCATTCCAACAAATCCGGCCCACTACCTAATATTAGTATGACACCCCTGATCTAACTATTCATCTATCTATCGATCTACCGATCTATGCCTACATACATTCATGGAAATGATGGAAGAAACGGCTGACACTAACTTGTCTGAACACCCTTGGTCTTATTTGCGTGAACTTTTCGAATTAGTGGAAAAGAAGAACAACTCATTTTATTTTAAGTGTCTTTGAAATAATTGTTCTCTGCTGTTATTGTATAACCACGTGGTCTTACCTAACAGGAAATGATTGCTTTCAATGTGTTGTGCTTCTGATCTTTTTAATAGACAAATGTCAGACACTATTTAAAGATTGCTGTGCCAAGAGTGGCATTAGAATTTTTACCTAAATTAAGTTGATTGAGCAGGAATTTTGATATAAAAATGCTAAAAGAACATTAGAACCTTAATACATGAAGTACAAGTACAGTACATATGAAGGCAATTACTGTTATACTTCTACTCGAGTGGAAATTTAAAGTGAAAACGTCCACTTTTACTGGAGTAATATTTTACGCAACGTATCTCTACTTTCACTCAAGTACATAATTAGTGTACTTAGTCCATTACTGGTAAAGGCCAATCAAAGGGCTTGCCATAGAGGATATGACAAAAGGGCTTGCCATAGAAGGATATGACAAAAGGCCAATCAAAGGGCTTGCCATAGATGTCTGACATTTGCGAGTTTGAGGTCAGAGCAGCGTGTGTATTTCATTGGAGAAGCTGTAAGTGACCTCTCAGGCCATACACTCATCACACACACATACCACACGCAAGCACACACACACACAGAGCAGAGTGTTGTAAGTGACCTCTCAGTCTGAGCATTTAATTGAATTTTAAATGACTTCCTGAGACCCCAGCGCTGTGTCTGCTGTCTGCCTCAGGGAGGAGAAGCCATACACACACACACACACACACACACAAACACACATACACAAACACACATGCACACACACACACACACACATACACATCCACACACACACACACACATACACACACTCACAAACACACACAAACACACACACATACACACACAAACACACATACACAAACACACATGCACACACACACACATACACATCCACACACACACACACACATACATACATACACACACATACACACACACACGTACACACACTCACAAACACATACACACACACACACAAACACACACACATACACACACAAACACACATACACAAACACACACACATACACACACATACACACACAAACACACATCAAACACATACACATACAGTACCCTCCAGAATTATTGGCACCTCTGCTTAAGTTGACTAAAAAGAGGAATATAAAATCATCTTTTGGAAAATTTTCTTAATGCCTTAAGTAAAAAAATGAAGAAATATCTAACCTTTAAGGACCAGTGTTCTTAGTGAATGAATAATGTATCATAAATAAATAAATGTTCTTCCTTAAAATACAGGGGTCATAAGTATTGGCACCCCTATGTTAAATTCCCATAGAGGCAGGCAGATTTTTATTTTTAAAGGCCAGTTATTTCACGGATCCAGGATACTATGCATCCTGATAAAGTTCCCTTGGCCTTTGGAATTAAGATAGCCCCACATCATCACATACCCTTCACCATGCCTAGGATTAGCATGGTATGTTTTTCAGTTAGCCTATTAGCTGGTTTGATCTGCATTGAGCTTAATGAGCATAAAAATAGAACCATGCCAATCTAGGTATGGTGAAGGGTATGTGATGATGGGGGCTATTTTAATTCATCACAAATACACACTGTGTCTGGCTCAGGGAGGAGAAGCTATAGAGAAACACACACACACTGTCTGACCAAGGCCCTTTGTCCTGGATTACTAGGTTATGCTGAGTGGCCAGATCTAGGAAGACTGTTGGTTGTTCCAAACTTTTCCATTTGAGAATGATGGAGGCTACCGTGCTCTTGGGCACTTCCAATGCTGCACACATGTTCTTGTATCCTTCCCCAGATCTGTGTCTTCACACAACCCTGTCTCGCAGGCCTACGGACAATTCTCTCGACCCTTGTGGTTTTCACTCTGACATACACCACCAACTGTGAGAGCTTATGTAAAGAGATGTGTGCCTCTCCTACTAATGTCCAGTGGATTCATTAAGGCGCAGGTGGACTCCAATCAAGTTGTAGAAGCATCTCAAGGACCATTGATAGAAGTAGGACACACCAGGTGCACTGGCAAGTGTCATAACAAAGGGTGTGAATACTTACAGTATCTAAATGGAATATTTCAGATACTCAGACAAACACATGCAGGTACTCACACACAATACACACCCTCCCATGGAACAGAAATCACACACACACACACACCCTCCCATGGAACAGAAATCACACACACACACACACTCCCCCATGGAACAGAAATCACACACACACACACACACACATCCTCCCATGGAACAGAAATCACACACACACTCCCCCATGAAACAGAAATCACACACACACACATCCTCTCATGGAACAGAAATCACACACACACTCCCCCATGGAACAGAAATCACACACACACTCCCCCATGTAGGGCAAATGACATATGTCATCTCTCCCATGAGATCATCTATGAGCTCATTAAGGCCTTTGTTGGCACCACGTGGATGTGCATGAGAGGAAATTGTGTGTGTGTGCTTGTGTGTATGAATGTATGTGTGTGTTTCTGAGAGACACAAAGTGTGTGTGTGAGTGAGTAAATGAGTGTGTGTGAATGAGTGCGTGTGTGTGTAAATGAGTGTGTGTCTGTGTGTGTATACTCTCTGCTGTAGTTGTGTACTGGGTGTGTTTGGGCAGTGTGTGAGGTGTGTTTGGACAGTATACTGGGTGTGTGTGAGCAGTGTACTGGGTGTGTGTGGGCAGTATGCTGTGTGTGTGTGTGGGCAGTACGCTGTGTGTGTGTGTGGGCAGTATACTGGGTGTGTGGGCAGTGGACTGGGTGTGTGTGGGCAGTGTACTGGGTGTCTGTGGGCAGTATGCTGGGTGTGTTTGGGCAGTGTGTGAGGTGTGTGAGTCACACTGTGATACTCGTTTGCACTGCTGCACACTGTGATACTCGTTTGCACTGCTGCACACTGTGATACTTGTTTGCACTGCTGCAAGTTGAAAAGCCTCGGCTGCTGTGTGTGGGCAGTGTACTGGGTGTGTGTGGGCAGGTGTGTGAGGTGTGTGTGGGCAGTGTACTGGGTGTGTGTGGGCAGGTGTGTGAGGTGTGTGTGGGCAGTGTACTGGGTGTGTGTGGGCAGGTGTGTGTGGGCAGTGTACTGGGTGTGTGTGGGCAGGTGTGTGAGATGTGTTTGGGCAGGTGTGTGTGTGAGGTGTGTGTGGGCAGGTGTGTGTGGGCAGGTGTGTGAGGTTTGTTTGGGCAGGTGTGTGAGGTGTGTGGGGGCAGGTGTGTGAGGTGTGTGGGCAGGTGTGTGTGGGCAGGTGTGTGAGGTGTGTGTGGGCAGATGTGTGTGGGCAGGTGTGTGAGTCACACTGTTCTGCTGTTGCGAGTTGAAAAGCCACTGCTGCTGTTTTGCACATTCTTACATTCATAATTATGATGATAATGTTGGTGGTGTGTGTGAGTGTGCGTGTGTGTTTGTGACAGAGAGATATGAGTCATGTGTGCGTGTAGAACTCACTGAATTTCATAATTAGTCACTGAACATGCTAATTACACAGACTTGTCAACAGACATCCAGTCCTCAGTGTTTGTACAACCACTCACAGCTCCAACCATCTGGTGAAGTTTGCGGACGACACAACACTGGTGGGCCTCATCACTAAGGGCGATGAGGCTCACTACAGAGAAGAAGTAGACCTGCTGGCTAAATGGTGCAAAGACAACAACCTCCTGCTAAATGTCAGCAAGACCAAGGAGATTGTTGTCAACTTTCAGAGAGGCCACAAACAACTGCCACCACTGTCCATCGACGGAGATGCTGTGGAGAGAGTGAGCAGCACAAAATTTCTGGGGGTACACATCAGCGACGACCTCTCCTGGACCACCAACACAGCATCACTGGCGAAGAAAGCCCAGCAGCCTCTACTTCTTTGCTAGCAAATTGAAGAAGGCAAGTGCCACGCCTCCTGTCATGACTACATTCTACAGAGGGACCATCGAGCATCGTCTCCAGCAGCATCACAGTGTGGGGCGGAAGCTGCACAGATCAGAACAGGAAGACCCTCCAGCGCACTGTTAACACAGCTAAGAGGATCATTGGAGCACCACTCCCCTCCCTGCAGGACATTTACACCACCCGCCTCACCCATAAAGCACTAATGATTGTCAAGGATACAACCCACCCTGCACACAAACTGTTCAGCCTCCTGCCCTCTGGAAGCGGTACAGGAGCCTCCGGCTTCCCCCGCACCACCAGACTGGCAAGTAGCTTCATCCACCAAGCAATCAGGATGCTGAACACTCTACCCACTCTCCCATCACTGACAGCCCCCCCCCCCACCAGCCAGCCAGGAACCTAGGAAACTAAGATCCTGTCTACCCTAACCCCTCCCCCCCAACCGCCCTGTGGAACTGCACTGTGACTGGCAAGAGCCTAACGTGTTGCTGCTTCACATCAAGCCTGATATACTTGAAATTACTGCATACTGCATATCAATGTAAATATACAGGTCACACAAGCACAAGTTTAAACTTCATGTAACTGTTAAGACTATATAAATATACAACACAACTACCTCTATTTTTTTTTATATATATGTCCTATATTTCTATTTTGATACATACATGTTCTATATTTCAGTCTTGCACTTTAATTTAATGTTTATTGTCTATGGCTATGTCTATAGTATGTCTTTGTCTGTATTTAAAGCATGTCTATGTCTGCATGGGAAAGTAAGAAACGAAATTTCAATTCTTTGTATGACCAGTGCATGTAAAGAAATTGACAATAAAAGCCGACTTGACTTGACTTGACCTGTGTTTGTGTGTGTGTGTGTGCCTTGTGTGTATTACCAAAGACTGTTTTGACAACACAGACTGGTCTGTTTTTAAAGACTCATGTAATGACGATCTAGATGAATTTACTGAAGTGGTAAATGCCTATATTAACTTCTCTGAGAATGTATGTGTGCCCACTAAGACTGTTACTGTGTATAGCAATAGCAAACCATGATTTAGCAGAGAAATAAAAAACCTCTGGAAAAACAAAAGTATTGCTTTTAAGAGTGTGGACAGAGACCTATATAAAGTAGCGAAGTATGAATTTGAGAAAGCTGTCACTAAGGCTAAGGCGGACTACAGACGCAGGCTTGAGAACAAACTTAGTAGTAATGACAGCAGAGGAGTCTGGGAAGGCTTGAAGCGAATTACTAATTACACAAGCACAGCACCAGGGATCAGTGATGACGATCCTGAACTACCTGACAGCCTAAACGAGTTTTACTGTCGTTTTGATAAAAGTAATGACGGTCACCTTACACAGCCCAGAGGGGTCAACCCCCCCAGCCCCCCATTTGTCATTGAAGAGTACGAGGTTAGACTGCTACTTAAGAAACAAAACTGCAGGAAAGCTGCAGGCCCTGACCTGGTATCCTCTGCCACCATCAAGCACTGCGCAGCTGAGTTGGCTCCAGTGCTCACACATATTTGTAAGTGGTCACTAAGAGAATGTAGAGTCCCTGACTGTTATAAGTCTGCTGTCATAGTACCTGTGCCCAAAAAGACCAAAATTAGCTGCTAACGACTACCGACCAGTAGCCTTAACTCCGGTGGTGATGAAAATATTTGAACGCATTGTATGCACCTACCTGTCCAGGGTAGTGAACCTAGATCCCTTCCAGTTTGCATACAGGGCAAACAGGTCCGTGGAGGATGCTGTGCCCCTATGTGTCCACTCTGCTCTACAGCACCTGGAGTCCCCAGGTAACTATGCCAAGATCCTTTTTATTGATTATAGTTCTGCTTTTAACACAATTTTACCCACCAAACTGTTTAAACAACTTCAACAGATGAGTGTGCATGACTCTCTGTCATTGGATACTGGACTTTCTGCTGCATAGGAAACAAGTGGGTAGAGTAAACAGCAAAACCTCCAGGGTCAAATACATCAGCACTGGCGCCCCTCAGGGATGTGTCTTATCCCCCCTACTGTACTCACTTTACACAAATGAATGTGTATCACATACAGACTCTGTCAAGATGTATACATTTGCAGATGACACAACATTGGTAGGGCTTATCTCTGAGGACGATGACGTGGCTTACAGGAACGAGGTCCTCACACTAGTGGAATGGTGCTCCCACCACAATTTAGAATTAAATGTTTTAAAAACCAAAGAAATGTTAGTGGATTTTCGCCGCAAGGGGCTAGTGTCCAAGCCCCTGACCATCAATGGGGTAGAGGTGGAACGGGTGGGCAGCTTTAGGTTCTTAGGGACCATAGTCTCATCCTCTATGAAATGGGGAGACAAGCTGAGCTGTGTCATGAGCAAAGCCCACCAGAGGCTCTTTTTTCTCCGGCAGCTGAGGAAATGTGGGGTGGCCTGCAAGGGGATGCTGCAATTCTATCGCGCCACTATTGAGAGTACTCTCTCCTTCTCTATTACTGTCTGGTATGGAAATGCCACTGCTCAGAACAGGCTACAGCTAGACAGAATAGTTCACACGGCCGAGAAGATCATACTGTAGGTTGCAAACTCACCCCCTTAGCAGAAATCTACAAGGCCCACATGCAACGCAAGGGCATGAAAATCCTGCTGGATGCAACTCATCCTGCCAACCACCTCCTTAAGATCCTCCCATCAGGTAGAAGGCTGAGGGCTATTAACACAAAGACCTCCCGCTTTTTAAATAGCACATACTGCAGTGTAATCCGATTTTTAAATAACTCCATCCTTGCACCAATACCTTATGGAAGCAGATCAAGCCAGCATAGGTCTTGGATAGTGTGTTTTTGCTCTTTTTTTTAGCAATATGTTTTAAATTGTATTCATGCTATATGCCACAGTACTATACAGTATGTTTATTTTATTTATTGTCATCATCACCCTGTGACATTTGCACTTTTGGAAGTGAACTTAAATCCTGAACTTTGGGTAAACTTCCACTAAAATGTCTGCCACTAAACTGCCACTTTTGACTCTTGCATCTGTAGGGACGAGCCATGGATGAATGTACTATGTCTGATGTATATGTGTTTGGCTTCTTATCTTTGTTTGGTGTCGTCTTGTCTGTTGTACTGTAGAGCACACTGCAGCAAATTCCTAACAACTTCTGTTGTGTGGCAATATTGAGTCTGTATTGAACAGTATTGAATCTGAATTGAATTTACTGTAAATAATATGAAAAGGTCCTCTAAAGCTCCTAGACTAAATAGATGCTATTTTATAGTAATATTATCTATATTATGTGTGTGTGTGTGTGTGTGTGTGTGTGTGTGTGTGTGTAGTACCAGCCCAGCAGTGGAGAGCTTTCCAGCTTTGGCCTCGTCACTTATTTGTTGACTGAAGGCAGATAACGACCTAGACACACTAATGAAAGCTGACTTTAGGTTACTTGTGGCCCAGAGAGGCAGAGGAAGCGTCATAGCACGACCCAAAGGGCTTCAATTAACATTCTCACATCCGCTTGCACACTAATGTGCCTTTTAGAGGCTTTTAGACCCAGCCCAGTGTTCTCCAAACAGTGCCATTACCAAGAACTCAGGGTCAAACGTTTTTGCGCCCACTTCAGGCGTATTTGATTCGCAATGTGCACATAAAAACAAGACGAGGTATGTACAAACAGGCCACACTGAGGAAAAAGCACAGACTGCCTGTTGCGGGAGCTGCGAACGGCTATACGCTTTTCCATGTTATGCATATGTATTCATGTCATGCATATGTACAGTATGTATGCAGGTGTAATCTAAATTGCGGTTTAATGCGTCAATTAGAGAAACTTTTAGAGACAGCTGAATCAGTATTCAGAGCATCGGTTTTCTTCATTGTACTGTGTCAAAAGCAACCTTAACTTTTGTTTGCCTATCTAATATCATATTTTCACTTTCACGACATACACTTCCCAATCTTCTTGACTAGTTAAGTCATAGCCCTAGTGTACGTGCAGTAAATAGTTCAAGTATTTTTTAAGTAGATTAGTAGAACTACTAGGCCTACTCTGTATGTGTCTGCTCGTTGACATTTTATTATTATGTATGATCGCTAAAGTTTGATTCTTTTTAATGTTGCAATTGGTCAACTCTATTCAACTGGCTTGTGGTTCAGCTGTGGGCGTTGGGTGTGTGTGATATAGTAGAAAAATGCAAAACTGGTGCTCTAAATAGTGATTCTGTTGTCTTTGAAAGGTTTTCTTATTGATGCATTTAACCGCAATATGGATTAACACCTGCTTTTACAAGGCGGAAATATTTAGGCGCAGAATAGACGTGCGCTTTCACTAGCAGTTTTTGCACATACATCGGAATACATAATTACATGTAGGTGCTCTTTACGCTTCCTCTCCCATCTCTTTACGCTAAACTGGGCGGTGGTAGTGTAGTGGTTAAGGAGCTGGGCTAGCGTGCAGTAGCCTGTAGGGTGGTGGTAGTGTAGTGGTTAAGGAGCTGGGCTAGCGTGCAGTAGCCTGTAGGGTGGTGGTAGTGTAGTGGTTAAGGAGCTGGGCTAGCGTGCAGTAGCCTGAAAGTTGTCGGTTCAATTCCCGGCTTCCACCGCTGTGCCCTTGAGCAAGGCACTTAACCCCAAGTTGCTCCGGGGACAATGTGATCCCTTGTAATATAGCTGACATATGTAAGTCACTTCGGTCAAGAAGTGTCTGCTAAATGTAATGTAATGTAAAATGTAATGTAATGTAAACTCCCACTTTCCCATGGATGCATATGCATGACATGGAAAAGCACAATTTGCCATTTCCAGCTCCCGCCACAGGCAGTCTGCGCTGTTTGTACACACTTCACCATGATTGCGAAACAAATATGTGGGCGCAAAAGCTTTAGGTGTTCTACGAAACACCCTTCATGCCCTCGATTTCAGTCGGAACAGAGAAGCTTCTTAGTTTCTTTTTTTTTACTCAGAACCTTTTTTTGCTACTAAATTGCTGCAAAGTATTTGAATACCAAAAAGAAAGACAATATTACCAAAAAAGAGTTTATTTTTTTGTCATAGCACCACGATGGCAGCATTGGTATTGTCAATGTCATTTAATGCTAAGGGAGTAAATAGAACATGTGAAAGGGGTCGCTAGGTTCCTACCTACAACAACAATGGAACATAGTGCAATGCACCCTGGGTACGCCGTTGTGTTGTCATAGACCCCAAGAGAACATAGTGCAATGCACGCTGGGTACGCCGTTGGATTGTCAGAGACCCCAATGGAACATAGTGCAATGCACCCTGGGTACGCCGTTGTGTTGTCAGAGACCCCAATGGAACATAGTGCAATGCACCCTGGGTATGCCGTAAAGCCACTGAGTGCTGCTGGGTTTGAAGTGGGATTGAGACTCTTTGCCAGAGTGGGATTGAGGATCTTTGCCAGAGTGGGATTGAGACTCTTTGCCAGAGTGGGATTGAGGATCTTTGCCAGTCTCAGAGTGCCAGAGTCCCAGAGTCTCAGAGTGCCAGAGTCTGAGTCTCAGAGTGCCAGAGCCTCGTCTCATCCCCCACAGATTCCAAGCTGTCAGACGGAGCATCAACACCTCCAGACTGACAACGTGTCATAGTGGTTTAATGTATTTACACATCTCCCTCTGTCTCTCTCTTTCCCTCTCTCTCTCTCTCTCTCTCTCTCTCTCAAATCTGCCAGAGATGCAGTGTAGATTTATTTCACATTTAGTTGTAAATTTATGCTCAGATGATCTGATAAGATGGATAACAGAGGAAAGATCTCATCCTGGTGGGCCTCCAACACCGGTTCTGTTTTGGGCGGACTAGAGAAAAGATCTCCTCTTGGTGGGCCTCCAACACCGGTTCTGTTTTGGGCGGACTAGAGAAAGGATATCGTCCTGGTATGGCAGTGGAGATGGCAGATTGAGTGTGGTCGTCTAGCCACTGAAACTAGCTACAATAAGCCAGCCTCTCGGTAACACTTTACGGTAATTATGAATTATCATGAGTTCATGCAAGTATAGTATAGTATATATACTCTTTTGATCCCGTGAGGGAAATTTGGTCTCTGCATTTATCCCAATCCGTGAATTAGTGAAACACACTGCACACAGTGAACACACAGTGAGGTGAAGCACACACTAATCCCGGCACAGTGAGCTGCCTGCAACAACAGCGGCGCTCGGTGAGCAGTGAGGGGTTAGGTGCCTTGCTCAAGGGCACTTCAGCCGTGGCCTACTGGTCGGGGTTCGAACCAGCAATCCTCCGGTTCCAAGTCCGAAACGCTAACCAGTGGGCCACGGCATAAATTAATTTATGATTTACATACATTACTTCATTCCTTTATATCTTATGAATCATCAGGAATTGACATGAGTACATAGTCTCACTGTCATGACCTCATGTATGAACAACACATCAACTAAAGCATTAGGTATGGTGGGTACATCATTATGATTTATGATTTCTTAAAGCAACACCAAAAGAGTTTTTTGTACCCTAAAATAATGTTTCCAAAATCGTTTCAGTGGTTCATCAACTCGTAACAGGGTGAACGGCACTTCTGCATTCGCTTCGCGACCCTCTATCGGCTATTACCGCACTATGCAAGTTTGCCAGATCGGGTAGCGGACCTGTAGTTCGATGGAATGAGACATAAGAAACTACAAATTTGACTTGCTTTTGATGTCACAACACATGGGAGACAGAACAACGAGAGTTTGTCAAAATAAAAGTCCAAAGTCGCAAAGCAGCATTGCCGTTTTTGGTCCAAACCTCTTACATGATCACGTCACATCTACTCCAGTGCCAAAAAGACAGAACATGGTCAAGCAAATAATTTTTGTTTCATAAAAATGTATTTGTTTTATGATGTAACCTTTGCACATGATTTCTCATCTTTTGCTAGGCCTACTGGGAATGTCCAACCGTTCCATGTTACACAAATACGGGTCAGCTGAATGTATACTTGTATAGTAAAGTGACATTCGATGTAGACTTCATAAGATATTCATGAAATATTTACAGGCTGGAGAGATTAAATTAATGGTATCCAGGTTACACAAATACGATGTTGGACTTTTATTTTGACAAGTTGTTGTCGATCTGTCTTCCACATTCATGAAAGGTTTGGTATGAATGTTGAGTCATGTCTCATGAAACAGTCATGAATGCTTTATGTGCAGTTTATGACAGCTGCTATGAATGTGTTATGAACTCACCCGTCAAGTAAAGTGTTACCCAACACATCATACTTTCATAAAATCATGCAACATACTCTATCTTGTCTGTGGACATTGTTATTTCCAAAGCCGATGCTGGATAAACAAATAGCATGCATGCGACAGAGGAAAAGTGCTTTGGTGTTGCTTTAAGCATGATCATCGGGATTACATGAATTTAAGGTTAATTACTCATGGGTCCATCATGTGTGTGGATTCTCAACTAAAGTTCTGAATACTGGTATGTGTTTAGAGAACTGCACAAGTTGTGTTCAAAATTTGAGTATTGATGACCACATTTTTGGCAGAAAGACAAATTATTAATAAATTAATAAATCAATCAGGAATGTTTCATTGGTAATCTTTATCTGCCCTGTAGGTACCCGTACCAAAAAAAGTATACTCAAAGTTAGGTATACTCAAAGTTAATTTTATCAAGTAAACTTAAGTGAAGTATAACCCCATGTTTACTTTATGTGGTACGTTTATTAGTATAATTGTGCTTGTGGTGTACTTGTAAATGTACTATTTAATACTTCTTCGGATTAAATTAGCCCACTTTTCAGTTTATAATAGCACTTGTGGAGATACTAGTTATATAGACTGGCATGGTACTTTCCATAAGATCATCTCTCAATGCAAATCAAACCAGCTATTAGGCTAACTGAAATAAAACCATGTCAATCTCTAGGTATGGTGAAGTATGTGTATGTGATGAAGTGGGGATATTTTAATTCCAAAGGCCAAGGGAACTTTATCTGGATGCATAGTATCCTGGATCCATTAAATAACTGGCCTTTAACTGCTCTGGGGACAAAGGCCCATGTAATATAATTTAACATAAGTAAGTCGCTTTGGATAAAAGCGTCTGCTAAACGAAAAAATGTAAATGATACTCTATCAACGCTTTGCTGCAACAGCATCGCACTTAGCCACTTCTGGTTTGCCATCATGGGGATAGAGCAACCGCTAATATAACTAGGAGCGAGCGTTGATACAAATAGGATGGATCGCAGCCCTTCACTAATATAACTAGGAGCGAGCGTTGATACAAATAGGATGGATCGCAGCCCTTCACTGCTCTTGCTGCAGATCGCAGATAATGTGTCTGTTGCTCCTGGCACATGGCCGACAAGCGCTCTGTCTCTCTCTCTCTCTGTGTGTGTGTTTGTTTGTGACCTGTCTTAGTTTTCTTTTGTCAAGTAAGATCCAGATGTGTGTGTGTGTATGTGGGTGTGTGAGTGTGTGTGGGTGAGTGAGAGTGGGGTTGTTGTGTTTGAGGATTGCTTCTGTATTAAATAAAAGCTGTGCTGAGTCTGATTCACAGAAGCGTGTGTGGGTGTGTATGTGTGTGTATGTGTGTGTGTGTGTGTTGGGGGGGCGGGTTGGTGGTGTGTGAGTTTGTATGTGTGTGTGTCTGATTCACAGAGGCTCATGTCATCTTACAGGATGCGTCACCTCTACATCATTAGCACAGATGGGACTTCTTTTCGTGTGCGTGTGTGTGTGTGTGTGCCTGCCTGCAAATGTGTGTGTGTGCATGTGAGTGTGTGTGTGTGCGTGTGTGTCTGCCTGCCTGCAAATGTGTGTGTGTGTGTGTTTGTGAATGTTGCGTGTGTGTGTGTGTGTGTGTGTGTCTGCCTGCAAATGTTTGTGTGTGTGTGTGTCTGTGCCTGCGAGTGTGTCTGCATTCATGTGCTTTGTGTGTGTGTGTCGTCTGCATGCAGGTGCTTTGTGTGTGTGTGTGTGTGTGTGTGTGTGTGTTTGTGTGTCTGTAAATCTGTGC
This sequence comes from Alosa alosa, assembly GCF_017589495.1. Taxonomy (NCBI): domain Eukaryota; kingdom Metazoa; phylum Chordata; class Actinopteri; order Clupeiformes; family Clupeidae; genus Alosa; species Alosa alosa. The sequence continues at coordinate 34,964,072 of NC_063193.1, read as the reverse complement.
CAGTATGATTGACATACAACTGTTGTCATCGCTGTACACACTGCCATAGTGGCATCAGCCGAGCCAGTGACAACTTGCAGATCTTAGAACGCACACACACACACACAGTGATGACAAATCCCAGAACACACACACACAGTGATGACAGATCCCAGAACACACACACACACACACACACAGTGATGACAGATCTCAGAACACAAACACACACACACACAGTGATGACAGATCTCAGAACAGAGCAAGCCTGATGTGGAGGTCTAGACAGCTAGAGACGCTGCAGATGATTGGCCGAGTTCCATTAGAGACGCTGCTGATGATTGGAGCTCCACTAGAGACGCTGCTGATGATTGGCTGAGCTCCACTAGAGACGCTGCTGATGATTGGCCGAGCTCCACTAGAGACGCTGCTGATGATTGGCTTGATGTGGAGCGGCTCAAACTTGGGTGAATAGATTTAGGCAGAATTTAGCTGCATCAAGGGAAAATTGACCTGGACGGAAAAATCAATTGAATTAATTTCTGGCAATGAGAATGATGGGTAGAGGCCAGACCTATGCTGGTGTTTCTGCTGAATGCGACAATAATCATTTAATGACAAAGTCCCCAGTCAAATCTACCAGCTCACAGTCTCCATTCTTAACACCTACAGTAGGTACTTGTTAAGGTATTTGCTACAGTTGGGGCAGCCGTGGCCTACTGGTTAGCGCTTCGGACTTGTGACCGAGGGTTCCCGGTTCGAACCCCGACCAGTAGGAACAGCTGAAGTGCCCAGCAAGGCACCTAACCTCTCACTGCTCCCCGAGCGCCGCTGTTGTAGCAGGCAGCTCACTGTGCCGGGATTAGTGTGTGCTTCACCTCACTGTGTGTTCACTGTGTGCTGAGTGTTTCACTAGATAGATAGATAGATGCTATTAGTCCCAAAGGGAAATTCAAGCTAACTAATTCGCAGTTGGGATAAATGCAGACCAAATTTAAATGAGACCAAATTTCCCTCATGGGATCAAAGCAGTATATATACTTATACTGTATACTAACACCTGATATACAAGTACTAACACCTACAGTATACTATACTAATTAATACCTACCACAGTACACCTACAGCAGGCACCTAACTCTCACTGCTCCCGAGGCACTTGATGTTAGCAGGCAGCTCACTGTGCCGATTAGTGTGTGTGCTTCACCTCACTGTGTGTTCACTGTGTGCTGAGGTTTTCACTAGATAGATAGAATGATACTTTATTGATCCCCAAAGGGAAATTCAAGCTAACTAATTCACGGATTGGGATAAATGCAGACCAAATTTAAATGAGACCAAATTTCCCTCATGGGATCAAAGCAGTATATATACTTATACTGTATACTAACACCTACAGTATACAAGTACTAACACCTACAGTATACTATACTAATTAATACCTACAGTACACCTACAGCAAGGCACCTAACCTCTCACTGCTCCCCGAGCGCCGATGTTGTAGCAGGCAGCTCACTGTGCCGGGATTAGTGTGTGCTTCACCTCACTGTGTATTCACTGTGTGCTGAGTGTTTCACTAGATAGATAGATAGATACTTTATTGATCCCCAAAGGGAAATTCAAGCTAACTAATTCACGGATTGGGATAAATGCAGACCAAATTTAAATGAGACCAAATTTCCCTCATGGGATCAAAAGAGTATATATACTTATACTGTATACGAACACCTACAGTATACAAGTACTAACACCTACAGTATACTAACACCTACAGTACACCTACAGTATATTAACACCTACAGTATATTAACACCTACAGTACACCTACAGCATATTAACACCTACAGTATACTAACACCTACAGTACACCCACAATACACTAACACCTACAGTATATTAACACCTACAGTATACTAACACCTACAGTACACCTACAGTATACTAACACCTACAGTACACCTACAATATACTAACACCTACAGTACACCTACAGTATACTAACACCTACAGTATATTAACACCTACAGTATACTAACACCTACAGTACACCTACAGTATATTAACACCTACAGTATATTAACACCTACAGTATACTAACACCTACAGTACACCTACAGTATATTAACACCTACAGCATACTAACACCTACCGTATATCAACACCTACAGTATACTAACACCTACAGTACACCTACAGTATACTAACACCTACAGTACACCTACAATATACTAACACCTACAGCATACTAACATCTACAGTATATTCACACCTATAGTATACTAACACCTAAAGTACACCTACAGTATATTAACACCTACAGTATACTAACACCTACAGTATATTAACACCTACAGCATACTAACACCTACAGCATACTAACATCTACAGTATATTCACACCTATAGTATACTAACACCTAAAGTACACCTACAGTATATTACCACCAGTATATTAACACCTACAGTATATTAACACCTACAGTATACTAACACCTACAGCATACTAACATCTACAGTATATTCACACCTATAGTATACTAACACCTAAAGTACACCTACAGTATATTAACACCTACAGTATACTAACACCTACAGCATACTAACACCTACAGTACACCTACAGTATACTAACACCTACAGTACACCTAGAATATACTAACACCTACAGTATATTAACACCTACAGCATACTAACACCTACAGTATATCAACACCTACAGTATACTAACACCTACAGTACATTAACACCTACAGCATACTAACACCTACAGTATACTAACACCTACAGTATATTAACACCTACAGTACACCTACAGTACATTAACACCTACAGTATACTAACACCTACAGTATATTAACACCTACAGCATACTAACACCTACCGTACACCTACAGTATACTAACACGGTAACACTTTATTTTAATGTGTCGTTGTTACAGTGTACCTAGGTATTAGTGGTACAAACCCGTATAACAACATGTACTATCAGGTACTATCATTGTACTTGCATTATGTATTTGTGGGTACTCAGAAAGTTAAAATAAACACATTGAGGCTTTTGTTAGGGGTCCTTTGACATTTGTTTAATTATCAGAGAGCCGACCCGGAGACCTGGATGGGGTAAATCTGGTCATGATAGATTTGATATACAAAGACAACAAGGCCTTGACTGAGCTAAGAATGGTTTGTCTATCAAATCTATCATGACCAGATTTTACTCCCATCCAGCAGGTCTCAGGTCAGCTCTTTGCCTCTGATGAAAATTTAGCAAATTGGCAAAAGTTTTGTAAAGCACTCAGTATTACAATGTAACAACTATATGTAGGTACCCACAAATACATAATGCAAGTACAATGATAGTATCTGATAGTACATGTTGTTACACAGGTTGTACCACTGTACCTAATTAGGTAGGTACACTGTAACATGCACACATTAAAATAAAGTGTTACCACTAACACCTACAGTACACCTACAGTATATTAACACCTACAGTATACCAACACCTACAGCATACTAACATCTACAGTATATTCACACCTATAGTATACTAACACTAAAAGTAAACCTACAGTAATTAACACCTACAGTATATTAACACCTACAGTATATTAACACCTACAGCATACTAACACCTACAGTACACCTACAGTATATTAACACCTACAGTATATTAATACCTACACCACAGTATATTAACCCCTACAGTACACCTACAGTATATTAACACCTACAGCATACTAACACCCACCGATATCAACACCTACAGTACATTAACACCTACAGTATATTAACACCTACAGTACACCTACAGTATATTAACACCTACAGTATATTAACACCTACAGTACACCTACAGTACATTAACACCTACAGTATATTAACACCTACAGCATACTAACACCCACCGTATACTAACATCTAATGACTTTTATTTTATCAGTCATATTATTAGTACTTCATTTAATTTGGTATAGTGGTACAATCAGGCATCAACATGTATGTGGCTCATTGTATTAGGTGTCATATAGTTGTTACATTGTAATACTGAGTGCTTTTACAAAACTTTGCCAAATTTTGCCTAAATTTTCATCAGAGGCAAAGAGCTGACCTGAGACCTGCTGGATGGGGTAAATCTGTCATGATAGATTTGATATACAAAGACAATAAGGTCTTTGACTGGATAAGAATGGTTTTGTCTATCAAATCTATCATGACCAGATTTTACCCCATCCAGCAGGTCTCAGGTCAGCTCTTTGCCCCTGATGAAAATTTAGGCAAATTGGCAAAGTTTTGTAAAAGCACTCAGTATTACAATGTAACAACCATATGTAGGTACCCTACAAATACATATAATGCAAGTACAATGATAGTATCTGATAGTACATGTTGTTACACAGGTTGTACCCACTGTACTCCACTAGGTACACTGCAACAGCGACACATTAAAATCAACACCTACAGTATTACAGTATATCAACACCTACAGTATACTAACACCTACAGTACAACACCTACAGTATATTCACACCTAGTATACTAACACCCAAAGTAAATTAACAGTATATTACACCTACAGTATACTAACACCTACAGTATAATAACACCTACAGCATAATAACACCTAGGTACTAACACCCAGTTACCCACAGTATATAGATGTAAATTTGCTTAGAAGTTGTTAAGGGTATTAGTGGTTTAGTTTTTTTTTATAACTTTTAAACATCACCTAAATTTTCACTGGGTGCAAAAGAGTTGACCTGAGACCTTTGGATGGGTAAATCGTGCCTGGTCATGATAGATTTGATATACAAAGACACAAGGCCTTGACTGGAGCTAAGAATGGTTTGTCTATCAAATCTATCATGACCAGATTTACCCCATCCAGCAGGTCTCAGGTCAGCTCTTTGCCTCTGATGAAAATTTAGGCAAATTGGCAAAGTTTTGTAAAAGCACTCAGTATTACAATGTAACAACTATATGTAGGTACCCACAAATACATAATGCAAGTACAATGATAGTATCTGATAGTACATGTTGTTACACAGGTTGTACCACTGTACCTAATTAGGTAGGTACACTGTAACAGCGACACATTAAAATAAAGTGTTACCACTAACACCTACAGTACACCTACAGTATATTAACACCTACAGTATACTAACACCTACAGCATACTAACATCTACAGTATATTCACACCTATAGTATACTAACACCTAAAGTAAACCTACAGTATATTAACACCTACAGTATACTAACACCTACAGTATATTAACACCTACAGCATACTAACACCTACAGTACACCTACAGTATATTAACACCTACAGTATATTAATACCTACAGTATACTAACCCCTACAGTACACCTACAGTATATTAACACCTACAGCATACTAACACCTACCGTATATCAACACCTACAGTATACTAACACCTACAGTATATTAACACCTACAGTACACCTACAGTATATTAACACCTACAGTATATTAACACCTACAGTACACCTACAGTACATTAACACCTACAGTATATTAACACCTACAGCATACTAACACCTACCGTACACCTACAGTATACTAACACGGTAATATCTTTATTTATCAAAAACAGCAGCATAGTGTACCATTAATTAGTAATAGTGGCAATAGTTGGGTCAACATGTACTATCAGGGTATTGTATCAGATTATCTGCATTATATAGTACTATTATAGTTGTTATGATTAAAGATGAGCTTTTTCACTTTGAGGTTAAAGAGTTGACCTGAGACCCGCTGGATGGGGTAAACTGGTCATGATAGATTTGATATACAAAGACAACAAGGCCTTGACTGAGCCAAGAATGGCTTGTCTATCAAATCTATCATGACCAGATTTACCCCATCCAGCAGGTCTCAGGTCAGCTCTTTGCCTCTGATGAAAATTTAGGCAAATTGGCAAAGTTTTGTAAAAGCACTCAGTATTACAATGTAACAACTATATGTAGGTACCCACAAATACATAATGCAAGTACAATGATAGTATCTGATAGTACATGTTGTTACACAGGTTGTACCACTGTACCTAATTAGGTAGGTACACTGTAACAGCGACACATTAAAATAACACCTACAGTACACCTACAGTATATTAACACCTACAGTATACTAACACCTACAGCATACTAACATCTACAGTATATTCACACCTATAGTATACTAACACCTAAAGTAAACCTACAGTATATTAACACCTACAGTATACTAACACCTACAGTATATTAACACCTACAGCATACTAACACCTACAGTACACCTACAGTATATTAACACCTAAAGTATATTAACACCTACAGTATACTAACACCTACAGTACACCTACAGTATATTAACACCTACAGCATACTAACACCTACAGTATATTAACACCTACAGTATACTAACACCTACAGTATATTAACACCTACAGCATACTAACACCTACAGTACACCTACAGTATATTAACACCTACAGTATATTAATACCTACAGTATACTAACCCCTACAGTACACCTACAGTATATTAACACCTACAGCATACTAACACCTACCGTATATCAACACCTACAGTATACTAACACCTACAGTATATTAACACCTACAGTACACCTACAGTATATTAACACCTACAGTATATTAATACCTACAGTATACTAACACCTACAGTACACTTACAGTATATTAACACCTACAGCATACTAACATCTACAGTATATTAACACCTATAGTATACTAACACCTACAGTACACATACAGTATATTAATACTAACACCTACAGTATATTAACACCTACAGTATACTAACACCTACTGTACACCTAGAATATACTAACACCCACACACGCATCTTCACTGTCATCACTCACATACATTACATACAGTACTCTGCTTGCAATAGTAAGTCCCTGACCCCCCCAACACACACACTTACATCATCACTGTCATCACTTCACATACATACAGCACACTGCTTGCTACAGTAAGCCTCCTCTACATACTGCACACTGCACACCCCCCCCCACATACACAGCACATTGTCTTCAGGATCTTCTCCAACACACATCCTCTACATACTTACAGCACACTGCCCCCACCTACACACTACACACACACACACACACACACAGTCACTGCTCCACTCCCTCCCACACACACACACATCTTCACTGTCATCACTCACATACATTACATACAGTACTCTGCTTGCAATAGTAAGTCCCTGCCCCCTACATACACAGCACATTATTTCATCAGGAAGCTTCCAACACACATCCCCAACATACTTACAGCACACTGCCCCCAACAATACACAGCACATTGTCTCATGAGGAAGCTTCTCCAACACACATATTGCACACTGCCCTCTCCCCCACATACACAGCACACTATCCCATCTCCCCTGTCATCCCCCAACACACACACCAAGACCCTGGCAGTTGGGTTAGCCCCTTGAGCCGGATCTGCCCAAGGTTTCTTCCTTGGTAAGGGAGTTTTCCTTGCCCCTGTTGCTCTTGGGTGCCTTTGTTGGTGCCCCCACCCAATCCCAATCCTCCCCCACTTTTTTTTTATGCAGCCCTTGCCACTTAATCTACTAAACCCCTCTTCTACTGCACTTTTACCCCCATTAATGCACAAATAGGCTGACACCAGACATAATTTCACTGCATTTCTTACTTCCAGTAACTATATGCATGTGACAATAAACTTCCTTGTATCCTTGTATCCTTGTATACTAAGCATACTAACACCTACCGTATATCAACACCTACAGTATATTAACACCTACAGTATATTAATACCTACAGTATACTAACACCTACAGTATACTAACACCTACAGTATATTAACACCTGCAGTACACCTACAGTATATAAACACCTACAGTATACTAACACCTACATTATATTAACATCTACAGTATACTAACACCTACATCATACTAACATCTACAGTATACTAACACCTATAGTATACTAACACCTACAGTACACCTACAGTATATTAACACCTACAGTATATTAACACCTACAGTATACTAACACCTACAGTATATTAACACCTACAGTATACTAACATCTACAGTATACTAACACCTACAGTATATTAACACCTACAGTACACCTACAGTATATTAACACCTACATTATCTACATCATACTAATACCTACAGTATACTAACACCTACAGCATACTAACACCTACAGTATACTAACCAGGGCTTTGAACCGGTTCAAGGAACGAAAACGAAAACCGGGAACTTTTTGTATTTTACAGGGAACAGAAACGAAACCGGAAACGTTATTATTTTTTATGTTCTGGAACAGGAACACTTATTTAAAAATAATGGTAACCGTTAATACCGGTTTTATTTTCGTTCCTCAAAGTTTCCGCTTGCCTAAAAAAAAGTAATTATTTTCCCTGCGACGCTACCATGACGGCTGAGGTTCACTTCCTGTGTGACATCACATCAGACATTCGCTGACTGTATGGAGAAAGAGCCGTGGATTACAAAGTCTCCACTCCACATCTTAAATAAGGGCTAAATTAACATCCATCATTAATTAAAACGCCATTCCAAACACAATAACAATAGCTATATTTGTCTAACTCCACGCTAATGATGGACTAGCTTAACATTTGGCTAAATGGGCCAACACCTCTGTTTGCCTAATGCACAGATGGCTTGTTACGGTATGAGTAGGCCTACTGGATGGCCTTTCCCCGACAGTTGGAATTTGTTGTAAATTATATAATAATATAATTATTATTATTTAATAATGGTTGTAATATTATTACATTTGGTTTGCTGGATGAGAAAGATGTGACATAATTCTATAGCATTAAACAGCTGACAGGAAAGAAATTAACCGTCCCGGGAACAGTATTTTTTTGTTCTAACCGGTTCGGGAACGTCAATTTATTGGTGGAACACATAACCGGAAACGTTATAATTCCGTTTCTCTACGGAACGAACCGATTGGAAAAAAAATCGGTTCAAAGCCCTGATACTAACACCTACAGTATATTAACACCTACAGTACACCTACAGTATATTAACACCTACAGTATACTAACACCTACAGTACACCTACAGTATATTAAAACCTACAGTATACTAACACCTACAGTACACCTACAGTATATTAACACCTACAGTATACTAACACCTACAGTATATTAACACCTACAGTATACTAACAACTACAGTATATTAACACCTACAGTATATTAACACCTACAGCAAACTAACACCTACAGTATACTAACACCTACAGTATATTAACACCTACAGTACACCTACAGTATATTAACACCTACAGTATACTAACACCTACAGTATATTAACACCTACATTATCTACAGTATACTAACACCTACAGTATATTAACACCTACAGTATACTAACACCTACAGTACACCTACAGTATATTAACACCTACAGTATACTAACACCTACAGTACACCTACAGTATATTAACACCTACAGCAGACTAACACCTACAGCATACTAACACCTACAGCATACTAACACCTACAGTATACTAACACCTACAGTACACCTACAGTATATTAACACCTACAGTATATTAACACCTACAGTATACTAAAACCTACAGCATACTAACACCTACAGTATACTAACAGCCTCACTACACCTATACTGATTGTGTATATGTGGGGTTGAAAAGGTTACAAACAAACAGACAAACAGACATATTCCTAATACACGCATCTCAGCATGCACATGCCATACTCAGCCCACACACTCTGCATACTTTATGCACTGTCAGCACACACCCACACTACCAAAACACACACACACACACACACACACACACACAGTGCATATCCACACCCACTTTCTGGATGACACTAACACACACACACACACACACACACACTCTCACACACACACACACACACACACACACACTCTCACACACACACACACACACACACAGTGATGACACCATGGCTGACCATGCTGGCGTCTCTTAGCACAGACCCATCTGCTCTCTTTGGGATGGATGAGAAGAGAGGAAGCTCTCAGACACGCCCTGCATTTGCACACACACACACACACACACACACTACACACACACACACACACACACACACACATACATGCACAGACACACACACATACACACACACACACACACATACATGCACAGACACACACACATACACACACACATAGAGACATGCACACACACACACACACATACAGTACACATAGAGACATACACACACACACACACACACACACATAGAGACATGCACACACATGCACACATAATGTTTTCTATTTGCCCCATGTTGTCATACTGACGTACTCTATTTGCCCCATGTTGTCATACTGACGTACTCTATTTGCCCCATGTTGTCATACAGTACTGATGTACTTTATTTGCCCCATGTTGTCATACTGATGTATGTTCTCTATTTGCCCCATGTTGTCATACTGATGTACTTTATTTCCCCTGTGTTGTCATACTGATGTAGTTTTTTGCCCCATGTTGTCATACTGATGTAGTTTATTTGCCCCATGTTGTCTGGTGTAGTTTATGTGCCCCATGTTGTCTGATGTAGTTTATGTGCCCCATTTTGTCTGATAGATAGATAGTTAGATAGATAGATAGATAGATAGATACTTTATTGATCCTCAACGGGAAATTCAAGGGTCTCAGTAGCATACAGAAATAACACACAACATGCACTTACAGCAGAAATGGTAAACATAAGTATAAGTATAAACATATAACTAAACTCCACTGTACAATAAAGACATAAGAAGATAAGACAGATAAGAAAACTAACAAAACTAAATACTAAATACACTATATAAGTTAAATTAAGAAAGTCCAATGTGCTTGAGGGTGATCAAGCATAAGACGCTTGTAGTGACAGGGCCAGGACTGGTGAGGTGCTAAAGGGAGTGAGTGTCATGGTGAAGGTGCAAACAGTAGTCCAACCATAGTCCTTAGTTATGTGTGCCTGGCAAGGTGCTCAAGAGAGTGAGTGTCATGGTGGAGGTGCAAAAAGTAGTCCAACATTAGTCCAACAGTGCAACAGTGCAAGAGTAAGGTCTAGAGACCAGCATAAATAATATTGACAAATAGGAGAGTAAAGTGTAATGTAGACAAGGTAAAATAAAAAAAACAATTTCAGTGCAAGAACAGGTTGAGGTAATAGGGTTATAGCCATTCATTCATTCAGTATTGTATCAGAAGCCTGACCGCAGCCATTGATCATGTGTGCTAATATAGCATGAAAAACAGTGTAGCAGTAAAACAGTAGTGAAAACATTAGGCTGTGTACATTAGTAAAACAGTAGTAAAACAGTAGTAAAGCAGTAGTGGGCAGTCAGTACTCAAAAAACATGGACATGGAGAGGGTGATTTGAGGGTAGATTATGTGCCCCATGTTGTCAAACTGATGTACTCTATTTGCCCCATGTTGTCATACTGATGTAGTTTATTTGCCCCATGTTGTCATACTGATGTAGTTTATTTGCCCCATGTTGTCTGATGTAGTTTATGTGCCTGCCCCATGTTGTCACACTGATGTATGTTCTCTATTTGCCCCATGTTGTTGGATTGGGCTGTTTTCGGTTGTGTAGTAATGTGTTGTGTTCTTTCATTGTGTTGTATAATATATTATCACCTGGAGAGAAGAAATACTCTTTTGACAGGACACCTATGAAGTAGATCTGTGGGGTATACTACGAAGCATGTTAAACATATCTAGGCTATGTAGACATAGCGAGGCTTCACAAAGCCTTGACTCAGGGGTATACGTTAAGTGATGCTACGATAGCAGTTAAATCGATTGTCATCAGATGTTGTATGGTATGCACGTCCATAGTGGCATATTTGCACGCACAAGACTATTAAAGCACATACGAGATCCAAAATGTTTGTAGAGGCGGAGCTCCACCTGTAAGATATATGATAGAATCCTACACGTGAGATAACTTTGTTTTTCAAAACAATTGTTTGGTCAGTGGGCGGTAGATTACACAATTTCAGCTATATCTTAGCACATAACCTCCTCCCGACCAGGTTTAGTTGCGAGCATAAGATACCATGGTGATATAGCGACGCTAAAACAGATTCACTTTCGTGTCACAGCCTACCCTAGCGCAACATACCTCGCTAACCCACTAATCGAGATTCATAGTATACCCCACTGGTAAAAAAGTTTAATCACCGTTCCACATCAATGCTTATGAATGGTAACTACAGTGGGCATCGCTTTCAAATGACCACTTCATTCGCGCATTACGCGGCGTGAAGCTGCGTGAAGCTTTAGTACCACTTTCAGCCACTGTGCGTCGCTCTGCCACTGTACATCGCCTGCCTGTCGCCCCTTACATAATTGTTGCCAGAGTAATCCCAGCCTACGAATTCAATAACAAAATAAATCATGCATAATTAAACATTACCCCGATTTAGGGCTACTTGGGTATGGCTTAAGGTTTGACTACATTTAAAATCGAATCGAATTTGCTGTCTACATTATTGTCAGTGTTGAAGTTAACGAACTACGAAAAAAAAAAACAGTGGTGTGATAATTGAGCCAGTAGAGAAATAACTGTTCAGAATTAATCTGTAGCCTTGGGTAGGCTTCTGCAGAAAACAATGTTGTTGCCGATTTAATACTATCTGGCGACGTTTTTAACAGGCTGCTAATAGAGGCTTAGACAACTATGACCCACGCTTTGGTTTCAGAATTAATTTGCCCTACTTCTTGACTGCAATGTAGTCAATTGACTGCTTGACATGTCATTTTTATTTTCTGTACAATAAACAATTACATCTGCTTTATGCCGCAGAATTACATTCATATTTGACTGACTGCAGACGCGCCACTTCCCTCCCCATATTCCAAGATTAAGATAGTATGAAGTGCTTTTTGTATAGGCTACTATCATAAATGCGAGGACGATATGAGCCTGTTGCAGTTAGTTAGATGTCCGAAGTCACGCATAATGTTTGAAAACCACTGGCTCGTAATCACAATAATTTAACACACCGACAGTTGGATAACCTACTTCATCATGTCCCCATGCCTACATTTTTGTGAGTAGCATAGAGATCGTTAAAACAATAAAGTATGGCTCTCCGTTTGGGACATCGAAAACGATATTTTAATAGACTACCGTCGAAGATGCTGACTTGCAAAAGCCTCGATAACAACGTTATCTCCACTATCATCAGTCATGCCCCTTGATCAAAGTGGGGAATGAAATAAAATGTTGAGAACCACTGGCTTAACAAGTTACCTACAGTCCAGAACACAGAATCTGTTGCAATATTCTGATGATCATGATGATATCGCAAATGTTTGTTTTCCAAAGTAAGAATTTCACTTCACCATGCACCTTCGACAATACCTGGCCTACCTGGTATCATTACAAACATTATTCTGTGTCCTAAAACTGGCATATTTTATGGCATTGTGTCATGTAAGTTCGTTGCAAAAAAATCTAGAGAAATGTGTGAGGTGGTCAGGGGGACCATTGAGACACACATTGATTGTGTTATTACTTGAACATTCCACACTATCCACAGCTGTGGTAGGCCTATCAGGGGCAGGAGGATTACTGTCAGCGCAGGCTTTATATAAAATTCTTCAACAGAAGGCCTCGAATGTTGTCTTGTTTGTGGAGCTTTTTTTTCGCTTCTGTAATTTCGGCTTCATTGAAAATGAGGGCTTCCCTCAATGACCCTCCGAGAATAAATAAAGGTTGAATGAATGAATGAATGCAGGCTTGCCCAAAATAAAAGGCATGTGGTTTGGCGCAGCCTACAGTAAATAACAGACCCGCCAGAATGTGCGTTATGATGCTTTTACGAGCAAGATGTTTTGGTACCCTATGCACACTGCATGTTCTTAAATAACAATGATAATCAGTAATATTTAATTTAAAACCATTAATTTGGGTAAATGGGCAAGCGTGACCACCTTGATTGGCTGATGATTGTAACGCGGGCATGATTCCAAACACCTCCCTTACGATGATGAGTGACAGGTCTCAGAATGCGTGCGCTACACAAGGACGGAAGATGATGAATAACTGGGGCCGTAGGCTATTCACAAAGGCTTTTATCTTACTACTAGGAGTAGGCTACTCCTAAATCGCACTTAAAGATTTTAGATTGGAGTTTTCTCTTAAAAGTTATTCACAAAGCCTTTCAGACAACTCTAAACTGAGTCTTCGTGGCTATGGATGACGCCATTATTCATGCAACAGCTTGACTGAAGTGACCACCTTGATTGGCTGACGATTGTAACGCTGGGAATTCCAAACACCTCTTCCGATGATGACTGACAGGTGACAGGTCGGAGAATGCGTGCGCTACACAAGTAGTGTGAAGGACGGAAGATGATTAATAACTGAATAAAAAGGCCTAGCCTAAATGAATAAAGAGTAAGGCAAAACAAATAGCTTAGTAGCCTAATGAAACATAGGCCTATGGATTGATGCAGTAGCCTACCTTTGCAACATTATTAAATGAATCTGTCACCATATCCCTAGGCTACGTTTGCAAAGAGAACATTTTAATTTGATTCACAATGAAACGTTACATTTCATTTAAATGTTAACAATGAGTAGTTTTGGTTGTTGTTGGTGGCGTTATTGCATCCCTTTTATGAATGCAAAATTGTTCCCTTGCGATTGGAAGCTCCTGTTGCGCATAGGCTATTTCAAAACATCGCAACGTAAAATTCCACAAAAAAGCTGTTTATGAATAGGTCTTAGTGAGTTAGGAGTCCTCTCGACTTAAGTTGTCCCAGACTTAGGTGCTACTTTTAGGTCTAAAATGCTTCGTGAATTACTTTTTGTGAAAAAATTAGGAGTCCTAAAGTTAGGAGTGACACGCCCATTATTTTTTAGGAGTTGCTCCTAAATTAAGCCAGTTAGGAGCTACTTTTAGCCTTAAAATTCTTTGTGAATACGGCCCCTGAATAAAAAGGCCTAGCCTAAATGAATCAAGGCAAAACAAATAGCCTAGTAGCCCAATGAAACATACGGATTGATGTAGTATCTTTGTAACATTATTAAATTATTCTGTTACTATGCCTACGTTTGCAAAAGAGAACATTTTAATTTGATTCACACTAATGTTACATTTAATTTACATGTTGACAATGATTAGCCTAGTTTTGGTTGTTGTTGGCGGCGTTATTGCATGTTAGTTATGCCTACAATGCAAAATTGCTTCCTCGCGATAGGAAGCTCGTAGCTGCATAGGATTTGAAAACCGCAGGTTTGTGAATAGGTCTGTGAGTAAGGAGTCCTCTTGACTTCTTTTAAGCTGTCAGCGGTGGGAAGGTGTGATTTTTTGGGGATGGGCGGATTAACTGGGCACAATTGTCTGATGGCCCCCTTCCCCAGCCAACGTGAATGGGGGTGGTTAGTTAATAGGCCTATCGTGAAGATTTTTCCTGCCATCTAGGGCACGAAGCATCTGTGAGGCCAAGCCTCACCAAGTAGCTCGTTTGTTTACAACTAACATTCCATTTAATTAAACTGCTTTATAGGCTATGCCGAAATAGTTTTCAACATTTTGAATATTAGTGTCGGGTGAATTGAAATGTTCTCAAAGTAGCCTTATGGCTGAAAGCTGCTTGGGACCCCCCCGTCAAGCAATATAACCATACAAACGCGCTTCCTGCACTCATTGTTTCAAAAGGAGTAATTTTGGCTTTGTCAGAACTGAAGAGCTGTGGGACGGCCACGCACGGTATGCCCAATGCTTCTCTCACGGCAGTCACTGACAGTAACCTAGAATAAATGCATGGGGAAAAACACTTCCCCATGACAAAAACATCGTAAAACACTGAAAGTTAATATTTTGTCACTAGCAACATTCATCTGTCCTGTCAAATGTATTATGTTCCAAGTACCCTATGCGTAATTCTGCTTCATAAAGTTGAACAAATACATTTGCTTATTTCACAGAAAAATATAAATAGCCAGTCTACAGTGCAGAGTTGGTAAGTTATGATAGGCCAACCTGCAGTGAACATACAAACGGGAAATTATTTCTCTTGCAGCTGAGTAGCCTCAGGTGCGCACGTAGACATAAGGCCGAACATGCAAGCGCCAATGAATCGTGCTCTCCACGACAATCGCGCCGTTAAACTTAAATAGGTTAACATCACTCTAAGTTAAGCCTTCAAGCAAGAAAAAGCGATGATTTGAAGACATCTGTTTCGTTGGAAGGGCAAGGGTAGCAACAGGGCAACACAGAGACAGGCCCGATGGCAGGGCTGTTTTGAGAGTATTAAAATATGGGATATTCACGGAAAACATTAAAACGGCAAGACAGCGGGGAAAGTTAAAATACGTGATAAACACGGAAAAAAGTTGGCATGCATTGTTTCGGTCCCGTGCACAGGGATTATTTGTCATACTATTAATCACATATGATTATTTGTGAAATTGTGCAAACAGCGCAACACATTTGAAAAGGAAGGACTGGTAGCATGTAAGCTCGGGGGAAAGATTGATTTAAGAACGTTATCACAAAGTGTGTGGCTGTGGCGCTGGCGGAAGACAATTGGCAGGGGAGGGTCATGTCTTTTTTTAACAATTCCGGCCGGAGGGTCATTGAACAATTTCTAGCAGGCAAGAGAGGGTCATGCAACTTCCAACTGAAGCACTCAAAATTCCTCCCGTGGCCTTCAATAAATAACGATCAGTCCCTAGATTGCTGCTGGGCTATATGTCTTGGTTCTGTTAACAACTCATTGTCAAACGCATAGCCTATCTCGCGGTTGCATCCATTACAAACAAACATGCAATGTGAACGTCTGGGATTGGGGAGAGCACTAAATGCTCTACTGAATAAGCACGAAGTCAAACTTTTAAATGAAAAACACTCTTTAATAATCCAAAAAATAAACCGCTAATGAAGTAAACTTGTGACCATCAAAAATCGTTTATCGCTTGTAACTCCATTGATACCAGGACGTAACAGGAAGGCATTTGGCTGAGCAACGGAGGTTATTATGCTCCATGTTTTGTCCAAATGATGACTGTCTATCGTCGTTGCACTCGGAGAAAACCGAATGTTTCATTCGCCCCCGTTTCAATCGTCCCGGTTGTACCTACTCAAAAGCGAGATAGAACCTTATTATTCTAAGGTAGCGAAATAGCGTTCAGCATGATTCATGCCCAATTAATTCCCCCTGTTAAAGTGTTCGCCTTTGTAGTTTGGTTTCGTGATAGCCTATGATAAACGGCTTATGGCCAAATATGTGAAAACGTTAAAATACAGTAGGCGATAAACCTTTACCTTTAAAACTTTACATTTTCATCATTTAAACCAGTTTAGTATTGATATTTTTTCTGTAAAAGGCTAAAATTAATTTGTTGCCATATGGCAACATCATGCGAATATTGAAGTTAATTCTGTCCATTCATCCTAATGGGCTCCCATTGACTTACATAGCACTGGCCTACTCTGACACTATGTTTTCTATTACTAATAACATTTCAAAAGGAAAACATATTCAATTTAGTTATATTATGCTGTTCCAGCATTTTTTTAAAATTAATATATTATTTGAGTTATGGAAAATATATGAACTGCTCGCTAAATAAATTAGTTTTTGCTAATGGAAGGTTATGTATTAGAAATGTTTTAGACATATTTTTTCAATGGCCATAGATTTCAATATTGTAGTGTAGTCAGTGTATTCAGCTTATATTGTACCTCCAGTCAGCTTGAATCTGTTGATTTTCATCCTTAGAACATGCAAGCCAGCATATTCTATGGTAGGAAAGGTAAAAGGGCAGACTTAGCTCTGCCAAGAGAGGAAAGTGAGGATGAGCTAGTGACCAGCGATGAGGAGAACGATATCGACGTCAACCTTGATGAGGGCAGTGAAAGGTCAGAGTCTGATTCAGGCACAGATACAGAATCAGAGGCAGACACTGAACCAGAGGCAGACTCAGAGGCAGACACTGAACCAGAGGCAGAAACAGAGGAAGCAGGTAAAGGTGTTAGATAGTTACTTAGTCAAGGGTGTGTGTGTGTGTGTGTGTGTGTGTGTGTGTGTGTGTGTGGGAGAGAGAGAGAGAGAGAGAGAGAGAGAGAGAACGCAGATGTGGGAGAGTTTTGAGTAGCTTTCCAGTTACTTACTTCAATTATGGTTACTTACCTGCTCTTATTTGAAAAATCCCCAGGTGAGCCAGTGATGAATGATTTTGAAGATTTCCAGAAAGCAAAAAACCTCCACTGGCACTCAAATCGCACAATTCCCCCAGTGCCATCCTGGAAAGGCTCTCTCCCAGTATCAGAGGAAATATTAGAGCCAGTGGATTACTTTCGCTCCCTCTTCCATAGGGAAATAATTGAAGACATTGTAAGGCAAAGCAATCTTTATGCTTTACAGAGCGACATAACCAAACCCCTTAACTTGAGCATGGATGAAATGGCAGTTCATTGGGGTGTGCTTCTACATGTCTATCCATGGCCTCCCAAAAAACCAGGCTGTACTGGAGCCCTCAAACAAGGGTAGAAGCAGTAGCTAGCACCATGACGGTAAATCGCTGGGAAAGCATCAAGCGGAATCTCCACTTTGCTAACAATGACAACCAGGTGCCAGGGGAAGACAAGCTTTTCAAAGTCAGGCCTCTCCTAAACTACCTGAGAGAGCGCTTCAGTACCATTCCCATGGATGAACTACTCTGCGTGGACGAGCAGATGGTGCCCTTCAAGGGAAAGAGTTCATTAAAACACTACTTACGCATGAAGCCAAAGCGCTGGGGCTACAAACTGTTCATTCTTGCTGACCAACATGGCATTGTGTACAATTTTGATGTCCACTCCGGCCCAATCCTAGCACAACAAGGATTCCCAAACATTGGTGCCAGTGGGAACATTGTTTTGCAACTTGCCTCCCAACATTGTGGGGGTTTACAATAAGAGCATGGGGGGAGTTGATCTTTTGGACTCCCTAATAGCCCTCTACCGAATCAAGATAAGGTCCAAAAAGTGGTACCATCGCATCTTTTTTCATTCGCTGGATCTGACCTTGGTGCAGGCATGGCTGCTTTATCGCCGTGACGTCCAATCTCTGATGCCAGGAAGTGAGGAACTTCCACTGTTGGAGTTCAAGATACAGGTAGCCTCCTGCCTGTGCCTGGAAAGGAAAAAGGTCTACAAGAGAAAGGGGAGACCTGCCCAAGCTGTGGTCTTGGAAAAGAAGCGAGGGCGCAACAGCTTTGTGCCCCCAGATCCTGTCAGAAGGGACAGCACAGACCACTGGCCCTTGCATGCAGCTGACAAAGGAAGGTGCAAGATGCCAGGATGCAAAGGCATAGTGAGAAACAAGTGCTCAAAATGGGATGTTTTTCTCTGCATCACCCAGGAGCGCAACTGCTTCATTGCCTTTCATCAGGGATGAAATCAATCTGAAATGTGGATTTTTAAAAATGTGGTTACTGATGACCAAATAAGATTTTTTTGTACCAAATGATATTTTTTGTACCAAATGAGATGAATGACATGAATGAATATCAAATATTTTAGGATTTAGTAATGTTAAACTGGAGTTGAAGTGTTTTTCAATCGAATAAATTGTCTATGTGTGTGTTGTTTCAGGGGTATATAAATGCCTTATTACAGTGTTATTATTAATATTCTTTGTAAACTACAATGAAAACTAAATACATTTGATTGTAAAACAAGTTATTCTATACATTTTAACAAAAGTAAGTTGAAATTGTTCAGTATTTTCTTTAATAAAAGCATGTTTTTAAAGAAATAATGGATTTTAAGGCACTTTCCACGAATGCGCATTGTTGTCATATGGCAACAAATTACCAACTACCCCTTATAATTTTTTTTTTTTTTTTTTTTTTTTTTTTAGATTTGCATTATTTGAGCAATCTGAAGTCATAAAAACACATCAACACATTTTTATCATGTTAAAAAAATAATTCATGCAATAGAGGGTTAAATAAATAACGAACAGTCCCTAATGAAGTAAACTTGTGACCATCAAAAATCGTTTATCGCCTGTAACTCCGTGATAACAGGACGTAACAGGAAGGCATTTGGCTGAGCAACGGAGGTTAATACTCTATATTTTGTCCAAATGATGTCTGTCTATCATCGTTGCACTCGAGAAAACCAGAATGTTTAATTTGTTCTATGCGTCTCAACGGCTGCAAACGGATTCACTCGCAGTTAACCAAATATTTCTTTATTAGGGCAGGGCAGGCATATTTCTGGCTATTACATTATTTCTAAACCAGTCTGCTAAAGTCTGTAGTGAAGTCTGTGTAGGGTTTTCCAGGCTCCATTTCTTTTTTTGAGACACCCTGCTCACTTGAGCCATCTACCGGTTGTTTGGGTTGTTGCAGCCGCCTCACTGGAAAAATACAAATTAAAGTCGCGTGATACCGCGTGATCCCACGCGCGGACCGCGAGTGAAGCTGGCCAAGTCGAAGCACTGCCCACTGTATAACAACCATAATAGAACGACGGTTAAGCCTGGAAGCAGACTTCCCAACAAATGGAATCAACTGTAAACAAGCTAACTGTCCATGCTATCGCTGTTAGGGCCAAAGAAAGTTGTACAAAGTTGTGCGTTGGGGAGTTCTTTGCCTTCCGTATAACGGGACACCTCGGCGGCCGTTATCCATTACTTAGTGCACTATGTTGTGTGTTGTGTATGTGTGTGTGTGATGTGTGTGTGTGATGTATGTGTGATTGTGAGTGTGTGTGTTTGATATTTGTGTGTGTGTGTGCCTGTGATGTGTGTGTGTGTGTGCGTTTGTTTGTGTGTATGTGTGTGTGTCTGTGTTTGTTTGTGTGTGTGCGTGTGTTAGTTTGCGTCTCGGCCAGTCGTCCTCTCCTCTCACAGTTGGTAGTGTTTACCAATGGATTGCGTCTGATGGAAGTGCTGAAGCCTCAAGCCCTCCCCAAATGGGCTGCTCACTGGCATTGCTTCCATCTGCTCCAGGGCAACGAGCCGCCATCACAGATTACACGTCCTCTGTGCAGTAACACTAACGGCCACTTTCGGTTGAACCCGTGGCCCTCTCAAAATGTACACTTCCTGTTTCTGCATGTGACATAAATATTCTGACCCAGTCGTGTGTTCTGATGGAAATCTGGCCCCAAATTGGTTCTTTAGTGGGAGGGATTATCTACAGAGAGAAAGAGACACAGTTCATACTTCATACTTCTTCTTGAATGCAGTACATGCTTTGGATACAGCATGGAGAACCCTGTGGTGGGCAGGGAGAACCCTGTGGTGTATATACAGCATGGAGAACCCTGTGGTGCATATACAGCATGGAGAACCCTGTGGTGCATATACAGCATGGAGAACCTGTGGTGGATATACAGCATGGAGAACCCTGTGGCGCATATACAGCATGGAGAACCCTGTGGTCCATATACAGTACAGCATGGAGAACCCTATGGTGCATATTCAGTACAGCATGGAGAACCCTGTGGTGGGCATGGAGAACCCTGTGATGGATATACAGCATGGAGAACCCTGTGATGGATATACAGCATGGAGAACCCTATGGTGCATATACAGTACAGGCCAAAAGTTTGGACACACCTTCTCATTTCAATGTGTTTTCTTTATTTTCATGACTATTTACATTGTAGATTCTCACTGAAGGCATCAAAACTATGAATGAATGCAAAGTTATTTGGCCCACAGATGAATAGTTGTCAAGTTTTGGCTTGCTGAATATGATATTAAATGAAAAAAATAGCAACTTTGAAGAATATAAGACATGTTTTCAGTATTCACACTTTTTTGTTAAGTACATAATTCCACATGTGTTCATTAATAGTTTTGATGAATCTACAATGTAAATAGTCATGACAATAAAGGAAACGCATTGAATGAGAAGGTGTGTCCAAACTTTTGGCCTGTACTGTACAGCATGGAGAACTCTGTGGAGGACATTAGGGCTCACTCTGAGGTTTCTGAGGATGTGTGTGTGTGTGTGTGTGTGTATTTGGTGGCATTGTGTGTGTGTGTTTGGTGGCTTTGTGTGTGATGAGCATGTGTGTGTGAGTGTGTTTGGTGGCATTGTGTGTGATGGGCCTGTGTGCTTGTGAAGGATACTTTTAAAGCACCTGGACTTTCTCTCTATTAGTGCTGCACCATTTCAGCCTAAAATACTCATCTTCACCCTCCTGTGCGTGCACACACACACACACAAGCACACACACAAGCACACACACACACACACGCACACACACACACACACACACACACACACACTGAGAGAGAGATGAAAATAGACATATATTTTTCCATTTCATATGTATACGCTCATACTCACCCACAGATCCATTTTATATGCACGCCGTCCGACACACACACACACTCCTACTCTCCGTCATGTTTTATTATGGATGAAAGAAGTGCATTATCAGAGGGAACAATGACAGCTCCATCTATAATGCAACACCCTGGAGTGGCCTTCTCACTCCTGAGAATGAGGACAAGCTCACACAGCCTCACACACACACACACACACACACAGACACACACACACAGACACACACACAAACACACATAGCCTTTCTCACACACACACGCGAACACACACATAGCCTCTCGCGCACACAGACACACATAGCCTCTCTCTTACACACACACACATACACACACACACACACATAGCCTCTAGCACACACACACATAGCCTCTCACACACACACACACACACACTGGGTCCGGTCCGATTCTCAACATTTAAACACACGCTTGCTCAAACCTATGCGGCTCATGATGTTGTGAATAAATGAACAATTAAGACAACAACATTTCCTTTGTTCCATGTAAATAGAGTGATGAGGAGGTGTTGTGTTGGTCTGAGTGATGAGGAGGAGTTGGTCTGAGTGATGAGGAGGTGTTGTGTTGGTCTGAGTGATGAGGAGGTGTTGGTCTGACTCCTTTGGCCCTCCTCATGGCCACTAGTTAGGATATGATGCGTTTCCTCATGGTCATGATGCAGACGCTGGTTAGGGTATGATGCGTTTCCTCATGGTCATGATGCAGGCGCTGGTTAGCTCCCCAGGCTTCCTTCTGGGGTAAGACTGAGGAGGAAGACCAGGAGGAGGAGGAGGAGTGTTGGTGAAAAGTCCAGCGCTGTGCTCTTCCTGCCAAGAAGGTGTCAGTGGTTAGCTCCTGTGGGAGCGTGTTAAACTGCTTTTTATATCCAAACGCCTTCCTGGGCTCACACACACACACACACGCACACAAACAAACACTGCACACACACACACACACACACACACAAACAAACACCGCACACACACACACACAACACACACACACAAACACACACACACAGACAGACGCACACACACAGACACACTCACACCGCACACACACACTGCACACACACACCCCACTAACCACGGCGGCTCACTAGGCAAGTGGAGACACCAACATATCAGAGAGGAAAGAGAAGGGAAGAGGAGAGACAAAGGGAAGCACAATCACTCAGCTTCCTGTAGCGCTCCACACAGACAGTCAGCTTCCTGTAGCGCTCCACACAGACAGAGTCAGCTTCCTGTAGCGCTCCACACAGACACAGCTTCCTGTAGCGCTCCACACAGACAGAGTCAGCTTCCTGTAGCGCTCCACACATACAGAGTCAGCTTCCTGTAGGCCAACACAGACAGAGTCAGCTTCCTGTAAAGGGGCCCAGACAGAGTCAGCTTTTGTATGCCCACACAGACAGAGTCAGCTTCCTGTAGCGCTCCACACAGACACAGTCAGCTTCCTGTAGCGCTCCACACAGACAGAGTCAGCTTCCTGTAGCGCTCCAGACAGACAGTCAGCTTCCTGTAGCGCTCCACACAGACAGAGTCAGCTTCCTGTAGCACTCCAGACAGACAGTCAGCTTCCTGTAGCGCTCCACACAGACAGAGTCAGCTTCCTGTAGCGCTCCAGACAGACAGACTGAGAGACAGAGAGTGGGGGGGAGAAAGGGAGAGAAACACGAAAGACAGAGGAGGAGAGAGAGGGAGAGAGAGAGAGAAGCAAGAGAGAGAGGGAGAGAGAAGAAAGGAGAGAGTCAGAGTCTGCCTTGAGATCTCAGAGGATACTTTCAGAGCTTCCAGGATTTACAGGCTTGTCCTTTTGTACTGTGATGCTTCCGACAGGCAGTCTGCTCTGTCTGCCTGTGTCTATGTGTGTGTGTGTGTGTGTATGTGTGTGTTTTAGACGACGGATCGTTATTTAGAGGTGAGGAACTCAGCAGCAGCTCTGCCCGATTGCCAAACAGAGAGAGTTTTCCCGCCACCCCACAGATGAGGGGGATCCCAACTCGACTTCGCCGCCTGAGCAGAGATCAAAGCGCTAACGAATGAGTCAGCGGAAAGGTTGAACTCCGCCAGCCTGAGCTGCGAGACACTCCCATTCTGCTCCCCCTCTCTCCCCACAGCCCTGACTGAGTGGCAAAACTGCACTGCTTTAATAGAGCCAGAACTCAGCCAGAACTCAGCCACTGTGCAGATGTGACACAGATGTTTACCCGCTCTACAGGGACTGCATCTTCCCCCCGATAGTAATGGCCAGTGCTGGGCTGGTTTTCAGCCCAATGTTGGGCAGGTATGTAAGTATAAGTATAAGTATAAGTATATATACTCTTTTGATCCCGTGAGGGAAATTTGGTCTCTGCATTTATCCCAATCCGTGAATTAGTGAAACACACTCAGCACACACCACACTCAGTGAGGTGAAGCACACACTAATCCCGGGCACAGTGAGCTGCCTGCAACAACAGCGGGAGCAGTGTGAGCAGTGAGGGGATTAGGTGCCTTGCTCAAGGGCACTTCAGCCTGGCCTACTGGTCGGGGTTTGAACCGCAACCCTCCGTTACAAGTCCGGCCGCTTAACCAGTAGGCCGCGGCTGCCCCATCTCTGATGTTGACCTCCCTGGCTCCTCTACTGTGCAGTCTGAAGTCTCCTGCTTCAGTCCCATGATCCTCTTCAACCCTGACCCTTTCCATATAAGCACCGGTGAGGACACATCACTTCAGCATCCTCCTCATCATCTTGTGTCTCCTCCTCCTCCTCCTCATCATATGTGTCTCCTCCTCCTCCTCCTCATCATATTCGTCTCCTCCTCCTCCTCTTTCATCATATGTGTTCTTCCTCCTCATCATATGTGTCTCCTTCCTTCCTTCCTCATCATATAGGTCTCCTCCTCCTCATCATCATCATATGTGTCTCCTCCTCCTCCTCCTCATCATCATCATCATGTGTCTCCTCCTTCTCCTCCTCCTCATCATCATTCATATGTTTTCCTTTTCTCATTTCGCCTCCCTCCTTCCTTCATCATCATCATATGTGTCTCCTCCTCCTCATATTCGTCTCCTCCTCCTCATATTCGTCTCCTCCTCCTCATCATATGTGTCTCCTCCTCCTCATATTCGTCTCCTCCTCCTCATCATATTCGTCTCCTCCTCATCATCATCATCATCTGTGTCTCCTCCTCCTCATCATATGTGTCTCCTCCTCCTCATCATCATATGCGTCTCCTCCTCCTCATCTTCATCATCATATGCGTCTCCTCCTCCTCCTCATCATCATATGCGCCTCCTCCTCCTCATCATATGTGTCTCCTCCTCCTCATCATATGCGCCTCCTCCTCCTCATCATATGCGTCTCCTCATCATCATCATATGTGTCTCCTCATCATCATCATATGCGCCTCCTCCTCCTCCTCCTCATCATATGTGCCTCCTCCTCCTCATCATATGTGTCTCCTCCTCCTCATCATATGTGTCTCCTCCTCCTCCTCCTCATCATATGCGTCTCCTCCTCCTCCTCCTCATCATATGCGCCTCCTCCTCCTCATCATATGTGTCTCCTCCTCCTCCTCCTCATCATATGTGTCTCCTCCTCCTCCTCATCATATGTGTCTCCTCCTCATCATATGTGTCTCCTCCTCCTCCTCCTCCTCATCATATGTGTCTCCTCCTCATCATATGTGTCTCCTCCTCCTCCTCATCATCATCATCATATGTGTCTCCTCATCTTCATCATCATATGTGTCTCCTCATCTTCATCATCATATGTGTCTCCTCCTCCTCATCATCATCATCATATCCCTGTGCAGTTCTTCAACAAGAAGCTGCAGAGTTTATAATTGTGTAATTCTGCAATTACAGACGACCCATTTGAACTCAGTGATGTCATAGTTATGAGTAAATACCCGTCTCACAGATTTCAGAGTATTTCATCACTGCATTTCATAAATGATGAATCACTAGATTACATATTCATTAGTGGAGGGCTCATTAATGAGGAATCACTAGATTACATATTTATTAGTGGAGGGCTCATTTCCTTGAAACCTAGCCGTGGGCATCCTTACTGTGTTCTGGATTGCTGTTCTGCTCTGAAGTTTCCTGTTAGAAGTGTTCACACCTTGTGTTATGGTGAAGGTGTGAGCCTCAGGGAGTGTGTGTGTGTGTGTTTCAAGTACTGTATGTGTATGTGTGTGTGTGTGTGTGTGTGTGTGTGAACTACTGTACAGTATGTGTGTGTGTGTCTTTTATTTTCTGTAAGTGGAGTATATATAGTTGAATGAAAAGAATAAAGATATCCCGACATTTATATTAGATTCTGATCATGATTGTGATCATTTGGTCACTTCCTCCTCCTCGTGTTTCAGTGCTGTCCAGATTGCGTACGCAGTCTTTACCCGTTGTGCAGGTCTGTCCTCCGAACTCCGCCTGCTCGTGCCCACTGATTGGCACTCTATGTTGCCACGGCGCTGGGCACAAGTCCCAGAAGCTGCCCTTTCACGATCACACACACACACACACACAGGCCTTCCTTCTGGCAACACGCCTGTGTGTGTGTGTGTGTGCTTTATCTTTATCTATTTGTGTGTCTCCAGTGTGTGTGTGTGTGTGTGTGTGTGTGTGTGTGTGTGTGTGTGCGTGCGTGAGCCTGGCTGAGAATGTGTGTTAGCCCAGTGTGGGTTCTGTGGCAGATGGTCTCCTCAGTGAGATCCACTCCTTGGCCACTGGTGGTATACAGGTTGGCAGGTTGGCTGCACACACACACACACACACACACACACACACTGGTGGTGAACTGGTAGGCTGCCACTGGATGCTGTGCTACAGGACTCCATGCGTGTGTGTGTTTCCTGTGAACTCGCTGACACACACGCCGAGCCGGTGTGGCTATCTCAGCGGCACCCAGGACTACAAGCCAACACACACACTCTCTCACACACACACACATACATCTCAGTCCAAACAAATACCGCAGGAACAGACACACCCTGCCCAGAGCAGCTAGAGGCAGAGTCTGGGACGGCTCCGGGCTGAGGGTGGGCAGAGTCTGGAACGGCTCTGGGCCGAGGGTGGGCAGAGTCTATATAGCACAGGCTAGCTCTGGTATAGTCTTTCTGTGATATACTAGTATCTATATAGCAAAGGCTAGCTCTGGTATAGCACAGGCTAGCTCTAGTAGAATCTTTCTGTGATATAACAGTGTCTATATAGCACAAGCTAGCTCTAGTGTAGTCTCTCTGTGATATAACAGAGTCTATATAGCACAGGCTAGCTCTGGTATAGCACAGGCTAGCTCTAGTGTAGTCTCTCTGTGATGTGATATAACAGTGTCTATATAGCACAGGCTAGCTCTGGTATAGCACAGGCTAGATCTAGTGTAGTCTATTTTGAGGAGCAGAATTAAGAGCTAGCCTGTGCTATATAGACACTGTTATATCACAGAGAGACTAAACTAGAGCTAGCCTGTGCTATACCAGAGCTAGCCTGTGCTATATAGACACTGTTATATCACAGAGAGACTACACTAGAGCTAGCCTGTGCTATACCAGCGCTAGCTAATATGGCACCCTCCTATAAGGGCTAGTGTGGGCAAATATGGCACCGTCCTATAAGGGCTAGTATAAGTATATATACTCTTTTGATCCCGTGAGGGAAATTTGGTCTCTGCATTTATCCCAATCCAATGAACAAACAGTGAGGTGAAGCACACACTAATCCCGGCGCAGTGAGCTGCCTGCTACAATGGCGGTGCTCAGGGAGCAGTGAGGGGTTAGGTGCCTTGCTCAAGGGCACTTCAGCTGGGCCTGTGGCAAATATGGCACCCTTGTATAAGGGCTAGTGTGGGCTAATGTAGCAGCCTCCTATAAGTAAGGGCTAATATGGCACCCTCCTGTAAGAGCTAATATGGCACCCTCCTGTAAGGGCTAATATGGCACTCTCCTGTAAGGGCTAATTTGAACTAATATGGCACCCTCCTGTAAGGGCTAAGTTGAACTAATATGGCACCCTCCTGTAAGGGCTAATTTGAACTAATATGGCACCCTCCTATAAGGGCTAGTGTGGTTCTCACTCTGATTATTTCAGCTAGTGTGTGTGAGTGTGCAGTGAGTGAGTGAGTGAATGGGTCTGTATGTGTGCGTGGTGTATGGGCATGAGAGTGTGGGCGTGTGTATCAGTGTGTGTGTGTGTGTGTGTGTGTGAGTGAGTGAGTGGATGGGTGTGTACGTGTATGGGCATAAGAGTGAGCATGTGTGTGCACGTGTGTATGTGTGTGCATGTGTATGTGTGTGTGTGCACGTGTATGTATATGTGTGTGTGTGAGTGTATGTGTGTGTGTGTTTGAAAGGCTGGCTGGAGGCTGACCTTTCTGCAGTAATACTCCACAGCCTACCAAACACCATGTGATTGGCTGTCAGTGGCTCTTCAGAGCACACACACATACCACACACACATCCACACACTCACAAACAAATACACACACACACATACAAACACACACACACACACATGCTCACAGAAATGCACACACACGCACACACAGACAAACACATATATGCACACACAAACGCACACACACACACACATGCACACGCACACACACACAATGACCTGGCTGGCAGCTGGCGTTGATGGATGACTGCTAAGCCTTTTCATCTGACTGAAAATGCTGCGGTAAGTTTTTCTTAAATGGCCGCATTAAATCAGCATACCAACGCAAAGCTGAGAACTATGCCTGCACTGACACACACACACACACAGCACTGACACACACACACACACACACACACACACAGCACTGACACACACACACAGCACTGACACACACACAACACTGACACACACACACACACAGCACTGACACACACAACACTGTCAACATGTCAAACACATGGAGGGCTTCCAGCAGCCAGCCCATCTCAGAGACAGAGCGTGTGTGTGTGTGTGTCTGCGTGCGTCCTCATCCTTGTCACATTGGTGGGGTGGAGATGACAAATGCAGGCACACATACACACAAGCACTCACAACAGAAAGATATATAATACAGACATGGATGTGTGCGCTCACACACACACACACGCAATTGTTGCCTTGACCATGTTGGCTTTCTGAGGAACAGGCTCCACACAGTTCTGAGGAAGGCTGAAAACATGCCTTGGAGCGTCTAATAAAAAACACACACACACACACAGTTTTGAGGAAGGCTGAAAACATGCCTTGGAGTGTCTAATAAACACACACACACTAACAAACCGTCCTGAGGAAGGCTGAAAACATGCCTTGGAGCGTCTAATTAAAACAAAAAACACACACACACACAGTTTTGAGGAATGCTGAAAATATGCCTGGGAGCATCTAATAAAAAAACACTCACACACACACACACACACACACTCACACTCACACACAGTTTTGAGGAAGACTGAAAACATGCCTTGGAGCGTCAAATAAAACACACACACACACACACACAGTTTTGAGGAAGGCTGAAAACATGCCTTGGAGCGTCTAATTAAAACACACACACACACACACACACAGTTTTGAGGAAGGCTGAAAACATGCCTTGGAGCGTCTAATTAAAACACACACACACACACACACACACAGTTTTGAGAAAGGCTGAAAACATGCCTTGGAGCGTCTAATTAAAACACACACACACACACACACACACACTCACTCACACACGCACACACACACACACACACACACACAGAGTTTTAAAGAAGGCTAAAAACATGCCTTGGAGTGTCTAATAAAAAGTTCTTTGGATTTACGTCTCTCTCAGCTTAATGTAATAAAAGTGTTGAGTCTTCAGCCTGATCGTATTTAATGAGTGAAATAGACTCTCGTAAAAAAAAGTCTTAATTCCAATTCAAATTTGTTGGAAAACTGTTTTTTAAAAATCATCCCATTTCTGTGGGTGACAGTGTTACACCATTTTACAAACCAAATTACAAAGAGGCCTGAATCATCTGCCAAAATCTTTGCTAATCCTGCCAGACATTTACTGTGGAGACATCAACTTTGTTCATAGCTTTCCTCTATTAAAGTGTCAAGAAGGATATGATGAACCTTCTGATCGGTCATTTGCCGCTCTGCAAGGGCCTGACAGATCTGTGGGAGTGTGTGATGTTGCATGTAGTGTGTGTGTGTGTGTGTGTGTGCTCTGCAAGGGAGTGTGTGATGTTGCATGTAGTGTGTGTGTGTGTATGTGTGCTCTGCAAGGGAGTGTGTGATGTTACATGTAGTGTGTGTGTGTGCTCTGCAAGGGAGTGTGTGATGTTGCATGTAGTATGTGTGTGCTCTGCAAGGGAGTGTTTGATGTTGCATGTAGTGTGTGTGTGTGTGTGTTCTGCAAGGGAGTGTGTGATGTTGCATGTAGTGTGTGTGTGTGTGCTCTGCAAGGGAGTGTGTGATGTTGCATGTAGTGTGTGTGTGTTCTGCAAGGGAGTGTGTGATGTTGCATGTAGTGTGTGTGTGTGTGTGTGTGTGTTCTGCAAGGGAGTGTGTGATGTTGCATGTAGTGTGTGTGTGTTCTGCAAGGGAGTGTGTGATGTTGCATGTAGTGTGTGTGTGCTCTGCAAGGGCCTGACAGATCTGTGCATTATTACACAGCGATCTGTCTCCTATTGCCTGAAAGCCACCATCTTGATCACACCATCTTAGCAGAGAGACCTTTGTGTCAGATGCCTTGATGTGTGTGTGTGTTGACAGGTTTATCTCTCTGCATCGTCACAGGGATTATGAGGAGGGCTCCAGGGATGTGTGACCTCACACTGACTGTGTCACTCCTGTCTGTACTGTAAAGGCTGTGGCCGTTCCTCAGACGTTCACACGTTCCTGTCTAACGATTGCATTAGCTCTCTGATGTGGTTGCACTCTCCCTGACTATTGCTTTACTGTAGCTCTCTGATGTGGTTGCAATCTCCCTGACTATTGCTTTAGCTCTCTGATGTGGTTGCACTCTCCCTGACACCTAACTATTGCATTAGCTCTCTGATGTGGTTGCACTCTTCCTGACACCTGACTATTGCATTAGCTCTCTGATGTGGTTGCAATCTCCCTGACTATTGCTTTAGCTCTCTGATGTGGTTGCACTCTCCCTGACTATTGCATTAGCTCTCTGATGTGGTTGCACTCTCCCTGACACCTAACTATTGCATTAGCTCTCTGATGTGGTTGCACTCTTCCTGACACCTGACTATTGCATTAGCTCTCTGATGTGGTTGCAATCTCCCTGACTATTGCTTTAGCTCTCTGATGTGGTTGCACTCTCCCTGACTATTGCATTAGCTCTCTGATGTGGTTGCAATCTCCCTGACTATTGCTTTACAGTAGCTCTCTGATGTGGTTGCAATCTCCCTGACTATTGCTTTAGCTCTCTGATGTGGTTGCACTCTCCCTGACACCTAACTATTGCATTAGCTCTCTGATGTGGTTGCACTCTTCCTGACACCTAACTATTGCATTAGCTCTCTGATGTGGTTGCACTCTCCCTGACTATTGCATTAGCTCTCTGATGTGGTTGCACTCTTCCTGACACCTAACTATTGCATTAGCTCTCTGATGTTATTGTGTGACCGGTAGGGGGGCGCTGTTTGCCCCAGTTATTTTCTACCCCAAAGAGCAACCACACCAATGTGGTTGAAACCACACCAGCAACCACACCAACGCCAATGAAACCCGAGCAGAGGCCAGCGTTTAGTAGAAAAGTATACAATTTTATTTTTAAAAGTAAACTCACTGGTGCGGGAACCCTTGTGAGGGCCAAAAGCACTGTCTCGGTCCCGGGAGTCTCTGGCCACACTGCCCAACTCAGCGCCCACACCGCCCCGGACTCTAGTTGAGAAGACAAAAGGGACAATTAGGCAGGGTCAACCACGTGGCAGCCGGTCTTGCAATATTCCAGGCCAGCCTACCTCTAGTTGGAGCGTGCGTTGTCGTCTTGCTGCCACTTCACCAAAGGGGGCCTTGATCACAGCCTGCAGGTTAGCTAGCACTCCAAGGGGACAGTGTTAAATTAAATCCAGAGGGATAGTTCAACTAAGCCGGCGGGTGTCACACGTACAATTCACTCAAGCTGGGTAACAGCACGATACAGGGGCTGACGAGCCGTTGGCTACAACACAGGCAAGGCAATAGTAGTAGGCATCCAGTATGAAAGTCGCTAGCACAGTACAGGGGGCTGACGAGTCATTGGCTACAACACAGGCAAGGCAGTAGTAGTGCACGTTCACTCTGAGGCTCGTTTGAGCGATAAGGCTTAGTAGCTATGTTCGTGGGGTTAAACACAGATGGTCTGACTGTACTGGACGTACACTAATTGTCACAACACTGGGATCACAGTAAACGAGGGGGGGAGAGGAGAGACGGGCAAACGCTGACGGTATTTCTCAAGTGTTCTACAACTCGACCAGTCACATGAAGTGGGAGAGTTTACTTAGCTTGACATAGCCCCAAGTGACCTCCAGTCTCGTCCGTTGTGGTCGTCCACAGCCCAAGGCAATCGGTTCCCAATTCACTCAATGTCGTTGTGAACTCCTTGTTACGAACTCCCACGTTGCGTCTCTGAGGTATTCAAACAGCACTCCTCTTCACTCGGTAATCCGGAGCGTACCACGAATCCACGTCTCACCCCCACAAGGTCCCCCCTCCCCATTTGCTTTCTGTCGGCAACCTAGGCCATATAAAGGGCTTCCGTCCATCATAAGCACCAATCGCCAGCCTAGCTTCCTGCCGCTAAAAACCTGAAGCTTGTTAGCCTAATGGATTGTTAAGTGGCGCTACTGTTTACATTTCAACACAGGGGGCAACCATTTTAACCCTGGGTGTTTAATTAAAACACTCCCCCTGGAAACTCATTCCCTAGCATGTAGGTTCCTCCCCCACTGAATATAGTCACCCGTGACAATTGCACTCTCCCTGACTATTGCATTAGCTCTCTGATGTGGTTGCACTCTCCCTGACTATTGCATTAGCTCTCTGATGTGGCTGCACTCTCCCTGAATCCTGCCCTGACTAAATGATGGATTTGTTATGCAGAAGCTATAATGATCCTTGTTATTGTGGCAAAATGAACTGTCTGCACTCAAGACAAAATGTGCTTCCTGGGCCTCCATACCAGACTTCTGTATTCAAAACATTATGGTGATGTGTTGTGAAGACAGGACTTTTATATTTTCTTTTTCACATCACTTCACTAAAACTGTCCAGCAATTTTCTCTATCTGACACTGCACAGTACACAGTCTTATTAGAACCACCAGACCAGAATAGAAGGAATGGGTTTCTCAGATGAGATTTGAAATCTGCCCATGCATAGAAAACACCAGTAAAACACAGTTACTGCTGCCGTATGACAGATACATTCATTTGATATATTGTATATAAATGTTTCTCTCCGTTTCTGCACAACAAAAGACAACAACAGAGCCGCTCGCACCACACACGTCTCATGTCATCGCACCCATGGGCGCAACTACCCATTTTTGAGGGGTATGCAACAACAATATTGCCCCCCCCCAAAAAAAACCACACAAACCAAAGCAAAACAAAAGACCAATAATTTACACTATTACTGTGTATTAGTGTCTATTGAATATGTTTTTAAAGAAATGCTGCCAATTTGATGTTTAATTTGATGTTATACTTGATAAGAATTGATAAATGGTGCATTGCCACTTTAAGAGACCTTTTGCCAGCTAATGCTCACAATGGATAAGGCTGATAGGAACTCTAGCCTTGTTTGTTTGCACCACATTGACAACACAATATTAAGTTATTACAAGGAGCCTTCATTGTTAGGATATGGAAAAATGTAATGAGTTACTGCTAGCATGACATTTCTGTTTGCAGTTGGCCATTAAAAGTGCAGTATGAGCATGGTAGCCACCTAGCTATCTGAATGGAATAGGCTATGTTTCAATCGGCATTATGCTTAACAAACGCTAATTAGTCTGTTAACATTCATATTTGCAAGCCTCCAAGTAAAGACGTCATCACTTTAAATTCTACCTGTTGCCTTTCACCGTCCACTTATTTAACTGCTGTTGCATCCCTTGACATGCCATCTCCTTTTCCCTCTTTCTTTTTCTATTTTTAGTCGTCAACGGCTTTTTTTTGCTGTATCCATCTTTTTCCATAGACGGCAACTCTATTTTTCCATAGACGGCCTATCTGCTCGCCCAGCGCTCACGGCGCCCCACTCCCTCTTCTATGTCAAACTTCTATGGACCCTATGGAGTTCCATTATTAGCATCATAGTTGGCCCCACAAGACTTACTTTTTAACATTCCATATGTTATCTTAATGCAGAGGAAGTAGATTGGGGCCCAAATAGAACGTTCAAGCATTGTTTTTGTTTTTATTGTTGAAAGGGTCTATAATGCAATCTTTAGGGCGCCTACTCCAGCCTGTTAGTCCTCTAAAATGTTATAGAACATTGAGAAAAAGTTGAAATGATTTAGAAACGGACAGCAGTAGCTACGTATAGAAAATACCAATTTTTTTTTTACCATTTTTTTATGCCCTATGCGCCTATGAGATATAGCGCATACCCACTTTTTGCGCCACTGATCGCACCAGACATCTTATCTCACCACACATCTAATCGCACCACGCATCTCATCTCACCACACATCTCATCTCACCACACATCTCATCTCATCGCACCACACATCTCATCTCATCGCACCACACATCTCATCTCACATCTCATCTCACCACATCTCATCTCATCGCACCACACATCTCATCTCACCACACATCTCATCTCACCACACGTCTCATATCATCGCTCCACACATCTCATCTCATCACACCACACATCTCATCTCATCTCACCACACATCTCATCTCATCTCACCACACATCTCATCTCATCTCACCACACATCTCATCTCACCACACGTCTCATATCATCGCTCCACACATCTCATCTCATCACACCACACATCTCATCTCATCTCACCACACATCTCATCTCACATCTCATCTCATCTCACCACACATCTCATCTCACATCTCATCTCATCTCACCACACATCTCATCTCATCGCACCACACATCTCATCTCACCACACATCTCATCTCACATCTCATCTTATCGCACCACACATCTCATCACACATCTCATCTCACCACACGTCTCATCTCATCGCTCCACACATCTCATCTCATCGCACCACACATCTCATCTCATCTCACCACACATCTCATGTCACATCTCATCTCATCTCATCGCACCACACATCTCATCTCACCACACGTCTCATCTCATCGCACCACACATCTCATCTCATCTCACCACACATCTCATCTCATCGCACCACACATCTCATCTCATCTCACCACACATCTCATCTCATCGCTCCACACATCTCATCACATCGCACCACACATCTCATCTCACCACACATCTCGTATTTCCCCTTGGGGATCAATAAAGTATCTATCTATCTATCTCATCTCATCGCTTCACACATCTCATCTCATCTCATCGCTCCACACATCTCATCTCATCTCACCACACATCTCATCTCACATCTCATCTGAGTCTGGTCCGGAGCCGGCCTTTATCTGGGCCACACGTGTCGGAGAAGAACGCTTCTCTGTGCTCTCAGCAGGGCACTTTGAAACATCTCAGTGTAGCACACACACACACACACACACACACCAGCAAGCCTGGAGTGGTGACTGTGAGGTGTATGTGATGGTAGAAGCAGGCACACAACAGCATGTGTGTAAAGTGTATGTGAGCGCCGCTCCATGAAGAATTGCATTGGATAAGACATGATGTGAGCTCTGATATCTCTGGTATATTAACACAGGATGTAAGCTCTAATATCTCTGAAATATTAACACATGATGTGAGCTCTGGTATATTGGTATATTAACACATGATGTGAGCTCTGATATCTCTGGTATATTAACACATGATGTGAGCTCTGGTATATTGGTATATATGATGGATAACACATGATGTGAGCTCTGGTATATTGGTATATTAACACATGATGTGAGCTCTGGTTTATTGGTATAATAACACATGATGTGAGCTATGGTATATTGGTATATTAACAAATGATGTGAGCTCTGGTATATTGGTATATTAACACATGATGTGAGCTCTGGTATATTGGTATATTAACAAATGATGTGAGCTCTGATATCTCTGGTATATTAACACATGATGTGAGCTCTGGTATATTGGTATATATGATGGATAACACATGATGTGAGCTATGGTATATTGGTATATTAACAAATGATGTGAGCTCTGGTATATTGGTATATTAACACATGATGTGAGCTCTGGTATATTGGTATATTAACAAATGATGTGAGCTCTGATATCTCTGGTATATTAACACATGATGTGAGCTCGGATATATTGGTATATATGATGGATAACATATGATGTGAGCTCTGATATCTCTGGTATATTACATGATGTGAGCTCTGATATATTGGTATGTATGATGGATAACACATGATGTGAGCTCTGATATATTGGTATATCAACACATGATGTGAGCTCTGATATATTGGTATATATGATGGATAACACATGATGTGAGCTCTGATATATTGGTATATCAACACATGATGTGAGCTCTGATATATTGATATATATGATGGATAACACATGATGTGAGCTCTGATATATTGGTATATGATGGATAACACATGATGTGAGCTCTGATATATTGGTATATTAACACATGATGTGAGCTCTGATATATTGGTATATATGATGGATAACACATAGACTATATAGAACTGGACAGTGTGCCGTCTGTTAAGAGTGATGCAAGCGTTAGTCCAGAGCCCCCTGGTGGCTGGCTGCAGTACAATGTGTAACTCCGCCCATCCCCATGTATTTCAATGGCCAAGTAGCCAACTTTCCGTGTCACTTTTCTCACCTAAAACTATTTTTGTATCAACAACTTTTTATTCGAAAAAATAGTTTTCAAGATGCTTCAATACACACAATTTTTCTTTTCTCGCTGAAATTATTTTTATTAATGTTATATTAACAAATCTAAAAAGGGCGTGTTTACACCTATGATTGACAGCTGGCTGGCTGCAGACACGACGCTTTGTCCATTATGTTTTACCGTCTAGGCTGCAGACACTACCACTTCATCGCTCACTTATTTTAACGACACCTGATTTCGACACATAATCTAACCTAAATAAGTGTTGCTGTTATTATCATTAGGCTATATCTTATCACAGTATGACTAAATACATATTGATAGTCATACATTTTGTAGTTGTTTGTAAGAGACATCGTTGTTAGTTGTGACAGATTCTTTGTGAAAAAAGATATGTGCTGTTCTTTCGTAGATGCTAAGTATATTAGCTCATAGCATGCTAAATCATGCTAGCATTAGCCAGTTGATAGGTAAAGTAAAAGGGCTCTGCTATATTAATCCGAAGTGACATTAGCCATATTCACCATCATTTACAGTCCTATCGTAACACCCCCAATTATCACCACTTTTGTTCAGAAATTCTAAAACAACAATGTTTTTTAACACTTCAAAATAACATTTGCTAAATTAACCTTATATTTTTCAGTAGCCATAGGTGTGTAGATTTGAACAAAATCTGGTTTGGTTCTTAACGGGAGCATTTACTGCCTGAAATATCGATTTTGTTTACCATTTCGGAGTTATAGTGCTGGCCTGATGGGTCGCCTATTTACACCGTTTCAACGGCACATGAACGGTTAGACCGAGAATTCTCGTCATGAAATTAAAATTCCACTGGAGCTCCAAGCGGTTGTGTACACGCAGCCTTACAACACTGTTTACAGCTCTTTGAGTCACGGTAAAATGTAATTTTTGGTACATAGCTAATTTAGATACACCTATGGTGTGGGTGGTTGCGTTTCTGTAGGAGTCCGCTGTCTTGGTTTGTATAGAAATGGATATTAAGTGACACATACAAGCAAGACGGTGGAAATACGGGACCGACGGTAATAGGGGGAGTTCCGATACTTGTTTCAAATGGTTTAACGTAACCAGTGATTGCCGCCATCATCGTTGCAACTTCATTTGAATACACTTAAGTCACTGGAGAAGGCGATGTTAAGTTTCATTAACGTTAACTCTTGCTTAGTTTTGCGAAAGGCAATAAACGCCACCTAGCCTGATAGGACGACAACCTCGGTATGTCCATTTATGAATCAGCCCGACAAATCACGTTACTTGTGTTTTAGTGAACACATTATTGGACCATAGCTTAACGTGAGGAGGGATTCAAAGTTACAAATGGCCAATTTGCTTAGTATGCTCAGAACAGCGGTATCTGAAAATGGGTTAAGGTATCGTTGTTACCTGCGATTGCACTGCTGGAGAAGCATTTTGCATTGGTTTGATCAGGTCTTGCCGTAGACGTAGGCCTACATCATTTCAAAATAATACGTCTAAATTGAAAACTGTGACAACTCATTGATAGGCTCTCTCAATATGTCTGTAATCGTATGCCTCTACCACAGGCTTGCTAGTCTTTCACCAGAGAGGGTGCTCCATTATAAATCAAAAACGTAATATTGCAGCCTTCATGTTGTAAAAATATGAGAACATGGACCTACTACATCAGGATACTCTGTAAACATTTTACACATAATTAGGAAGCTACTTTGCTGTTTAGTGTGTGATGTGTTTAAAGTGGTACTACGTTTAAAGAAACATTTTTATTCTTTGTTTAAAGTGCATAAGAAAGATAACACATTATGATGATGGTGGTTATGGTTACCCTTAACAAATACAAAACAATATAATACTTAAAACAGGGATCAATCAATAGCCTAATGAAATAAACAATGAAAATGAGGGGGGAAAGCACTAATAAATAATAATGCCCATTCAATCAATAATATAATAACAATAACATGGTAAGACTACATTAAGGAGAATATCAACAATAAACAATGTCAAATTAATCAACAGCCTATAATGAAAATAAAACAGTACTACTGCATACAAACCATAATGTATAAGTGCTTAAAAGACCAAAAACTATCACAAGAACGAAGAGCACTGGGCAACTCATTCCACCAACATGGAACCACTGAGGAAAAGAGTCTTGAATTTGACCTAGCGTTTAAGACTGGTCGACACAACAGACGCTCATCAGAAGACCGCAGTGGGCGGTTGGGGATGTATATCTTGATCATTGAATGAAAATAACAAAGAGCAGATCCAGTCAGTGTCCTATAGGCCAAAGTGAGAGATTTAAATTTAATTCTGGCTACTGTAGGGAGCCAATGGAGAGTAACTAGGAGAGGAGTTACAATGTGTCCTTTTTGGCTGATTGAAGACCAGTCATGTTGCAGCATTCTGAATGATATATCACACAAAAGAAATAAAAAAAAAACATTCAATATTGATTTAGTATCAACCAATAATTATTCTGATGTTAATATTCTTGTAACGTCTACATCTTTGTGTACAGTAGGCTACAGTTAAATACTAAGCAATAGCCTCTGACTTAAATACCAAGGCAGTTAAATGACTGTGGTATGGTATAGTCTACGTGATACACAGGACTACACAGTAAACCCATTTAAAAAGCATCATCATCTCAGTATACCCATTTAAAATAGGCAAGGATACGTATTTAATAACATTTGAGGTTGCTCACAGTATACCCACCACTACAACTAACTAACTAGACTACACCACTGGTTAAATGGCGCATTGCAATTTACAATTTGTGTGAGTTCAGGGGCATACAGAAAGTTGAAGTTTGGTGACATCAATAAAGAAAATAGAAACAAAGGGATGTGTACAGCCTCAAGTATGAATGAGGTCACATTAACAGAAGGTTCAGAGCAGCGGCAGACCTTTCTTGGTGCCACGCAAGTTATTAAAAGTTATGTGTTTTCAAGAACGTAGTGGTGCTGTGCCATGTCCCATGTATAAGGGGCTTCAGGTTGATCCAGTGACGGTGGCTGATGATGTCAGGGAGATGGATGTCAGGGGACTTGGAGAAAGGGGGAGGACATGCCACCTCAGACCACCCCAGCCAAACCACTTCACGTAGGCATTCTCTTGCTTGCAGACTAATGTAGACCATGGAGACCACCTTGCCGCCATCTCCAGGACATTTAGCCATCACCCATATCTTACCTGCAAAAAGGAAAGTTACAATAAAGTTAGTCAGACAATTTTACAACATTACAAAGCATCTAATCAGGCACTCAACACCACTAGTAATACCAATTAATTAAATATATGTGTGCAATAAACTTCACAGCCTACCTAATGTTAACTACACATTTAAATATGCGGTGTGCTATCCCTGGGAAGTGACTGGTTCTTGGCGTAGTGTTTAATGCAGGCGTTTCATTTATCGATCATTCACTTATGCGGTCTACAACTACCGACCTACCAATCTATTTTTTACAGTCTATGCTACCGACCTACCATCACAGAAGTAGCTCTAAAAGAGATGTCTGTCATTAACGTTAGAAAAAATGCAACGCTGGCAAACTGGCTAGTAGTTACATTAACATGACTGGATGGACCTGGTTGATGAGGTCCATGCTTCACATTACGTTATCGTTAACTTGCGTTGCTTTATCACATCATACCGTTGCTTTATCACATCATATACTGTACTGAATGTCTAGTGTTATTAATCCCCATGTACAGTCAATGGTTACTCCATGTGGAGATGGCGTACATTGAGATATTTGAAAACAGCAACAACTAATAAAACCAAGTATATCATGCATCGACTGTTCCGGGAGCTGTGTGCTAATCTTCACTTCAACGACTAACTTAGCCTCCCGTTAACGGTAACGTTAATGTAACTGCTAACGTTAGCATGTAATTCGCTGTTCGTATTTCTGTTGTTAGCTCATTAGTATTCACCATACTAAATTGTCACAGTCTATAATCAACATAATAAGCTCTCTTAGACGTATTTAAGAACACCAATAGACAAAAAAAACTTTTCAGTTGATACGCAACACTTACCAGACAAGACCAAACCGATTGTTGTTTGTACTGTTTAGCTAACACAGCCGCAAAATTCATCCAGCCAGCTAGCCTTCGGCGCCGAGTCGACCTGTGTTGTGGAAAGGAGAAGGGGGCGGGTTTCACTCGCTGAGTGGCAACTGAGTGGGCGTGCCTGACCGCGACTCCTCTTCACTGCGCATGCTTCAACTTTTGCTGCGCAGCCGCACTTCAAATTGGCTCCAAATTTTCCAAGATGGCGTCGCCTCGGCGGCTTCAATTCCATAGAACACTGCAGAATGCAGCCACACTGTCCAGTTCTATATATACAGTCTATGGGATAACACATGATGTGAGCTCTAATATCTCTGGTATATTAACACATGATGTGAGCGCTGATATATTGGTATATTAACACATGATGTAAGCTCTCATATCTCTGGTATATTAACACATGATGTGAGCTCTAATATCTCTGGTATATTAACACATGATGTGAGCGCTGATATATTGGTATATTAACACATGATGTGAGCTCTGATATCTCTGGTATATTAACACATGATGTGATCTCTGGTATATTGGTATATATGATGGATAACACATGATGTAAGCTCTGATATCTCTGGTATATTAACACATGATCTGAGCTCTGATATATTGGTATATATAATGGATAACACATGATGTGAGATTTGATATATTGGTATATTAACACATGATGTGAGCTGATATATTAACACATGATGTGAGCTCTGATATCTCTGGTATATTAACACATGATGTGAGCTGATATATTAACACATGATGTGAGCTGATATATTAACACATGATGTGA
Source organism: Alosa alosa (assembly GCF_017589495.1). NCBI lineage: Eukaryota > Metazoa > Chordata > Actinopteri > Clupeiformes > Clupeidae > Alosa > Alosa alosa. Next base: position 34,921,930 of record NC_063193.1, on the reverse strand, counting down.
ACTCTGATATATTAACACATGATGTAAGCTCTGGTATATTAACACATGATGTGAGCTCTGATATATTGGTATATTAACACATGATGTGAGCTCTGATATATTGGTATATATGATGGATAGCATATGATGGGAGCTCTGGTATATTAACACATGATGTGAGCTCTGATATATTGGTATGGTATATTAACACATGATGTGAGCTCTGATATATTGGTATATATGATGGATAACACATGATGTGAGCTCTGATATATTGGTATATTAACACATGATGTGAGCTCTGATATATTGGTATGGTATATTAACACATGATGTGAGCTCTGATATATTGGTATATATGATGGATAACATATGATGTGAGCTCTGGTATATTGGTATATATGATGGATAACACATGATGTGAGCTCTGATATATTGGTATATATGATGGATAACATATGATGTGAGCTCTGTTATATTAACACATGATGTGAGCTCTGATATATTGGTATATATGATGGATAACACATGATGTAAGCTCTGATATCTCTGGTATATCTCTTCTGATGTGTCTGCAGTAAAGCATGCTGATATCTCTGGTATATATGTCTGCAGTGCGTGCCTGCATGCTTGTGTGTGTGTCTTAGCTGTACTGTCACTAGTGTGTGTGTGACGGCAGCGTTTGACATGTGTGTCCCTCCCTCTCTCTCTCCTCCATCTCTCCCTCTCTCTCTTCATCCCCCCCTCTGCCTCTTTAACAAATGCAGTGATGAGAGAAGAGAGAGCTTGTTCTGTAACATTAATGCTGTGTAATTGCAGTGATGAGAGAAGAGCTTGTTCTGTAACATTAATGCTGTAGAATTGGCCTGCAATAACACAGCTGTTGTTTTACTTCCTGCTTCCTGCTGCATGGATGTCAGCGGGCAGGTAGAGGTGTGTTCCGGAGCAGGTGGCGCGCAGTAGAATGAGTTGTGGAGGGGGCAGTAGAATGTGGAGGGGGCAGTAGACTGCGTTGTGGAGGGGGCAATAGAATGCGTTGTGGAGGGGGCAGTAGAGTGCGTTGTGGAGTGGGCAATAGAGTGCGTTGTGGAGGGGGCAGTAGACTGCGTTGTGGAGGGGGCAATAGAATGCGTTGTGGAGGGGACAATGGTGGCAGTGGATTGATGTGCTGCTGGGTGGGTGGCCCTGGGGGATATGAAGGTAATTGAAAGTGTCCTGGGCTTCACAGCACTCCTGTACGCATCCGTCACTGCCTGGGCACACACACACACACACACACTCACATCACTGCCTGGGCGCGTGAAAAATGCCTCGGCGGCGTGATGGATGCTCTCGCACAGCTGCTGTCTTTTTGGAAAGTTAATAAAAAGAGACGTTCAGGAGAAGGCAGCGCCGAGCATTCACATTTACTCACTGTGGAGTGTGTGTGTGTGTGTGTGTGTGCATTCACATTCGCTGACTGTGGAGTGTGTGTGCGGAGTGTGATTGCAGATTTTGGGGTGCAGCTTTTGACAGAGGCACTGTGGAGACGTTTTTATTTATTTACATGGAACCATGGCTGACTGCATCAGAGACAGCATACAGTTCTACATTCAGCTCTCCACATGATTGGCACCTGCACAGTTTGGCCTTAGCCAATGGCAATCAACGTACTGGACTCCAATTTAGCACTGAGGGGTACCCAAGTCATCTAAAACCTAGACCTAGTGTTTGTGTGTGTGTGTGTGCGAGCCGTTATTGTAAGGTGAAGGAATAACTCTTGTTGCTTTAAGAGCTGAAGAGATGGAAGGAAATGGACCTTCATTCAGACATAATGATCCCATTGCAAACTAGTCCCCAGCTTTCAACGAGGAGAATGATCCACAGAACATACACTCTGAGGAAGGCAAATTCAGCGTGTGTGTGTGTGTGTGTGTGTGTGCGTGCGTGCGTGCGTGCGTGCGTCTGTTTGTGTGTGTGTGTGTGTGTGTGTGCGTCTGTGTGTTTGCATCTGTGTGTGTGTGTGTGCATCTGTGTGTGGCACTCCAGGAAGGCAAATCCAGCACACTTTAACTGAGAAAGTCCTCTGTTGTGACTTGCCTGCCTCTCTTAAGGTGAATCAAATCACCATCTCAAATGTGCTGCTGCCACACTCTCAAGACACTTCTACAGAGCTACGATGTGGAGAAGAGTGTTAGCTTTAATCTGGTGTTGCTGCTGCCACACTCTCAAGACACTTCTACAGAGCTACGATGTGGAGAAGAGTGTTAGCTTTAATCTGGTGTTGCTGCTGCCACACTCTCAAGACACTTCTACAGAGCTACAATGTGGAGAAGAGTGTTAGCTTTAATCTGGTGTTGCTGCTGCCACACTCTCAAGACACTTCTACAGAGCTACGATGTGGAGAAGAGTGTTAGCTTTAATCTGGTGTTGCTGCTGCTTGTTTCATGCAAATCATCTGGCAGGATCCGTCGGTGTGGAGCTATAAACCCAGGGATGCGGCGCGGATGTATTTTTAATGATGTAGAGACAGGCTGAGGAGAAGAGAACAGCACTCTGGGAAACGCGGCTGCTATGAAAAATTGTCTGTAAAAAGGAGAGAGGTGTGTGTGCGTGCATGTGTGTGTGTGTGTGTACGTGTGTGCTATGTGCGTGCATGTGTGTGGGGGTTTGTGTGTGTGTATGTGCGTGTGTGTCTGCATGTATGTGTGTGCACGCATTCATGTGTATCTATGTGTCAGTGTGTGTGTGTGTAAGTGTGTGGTGTGCGGAGGGGGGTTAAATGATTTGCTGGTTGCTATGAAAGCAAAATGGATTCCACTTGATGGCCCATGGCATTTATCTCCAAATTGAGGCAGCCAGCCTCTGCATACACCCTCTATAGCTGTTAAATAAATAAAGAACGAGAGAACAGCGACTTTATTGATTCTGTGGTGTTGGTTAGAGGCTTGGGTTTAAAAACGGACCATATCCCAAATTAAATCAGTTTGGAATGTCACCCTGTAGTCACAGCTGAGCTCAGATACTGCTTATAAAGTGGAATCACCAGCATCTCCTGCTCCTGTTCAGTACATTTCCAAGCATTTTTTGAGAAGAAGTCAAATTTCCTGGGTACATTAAAGTATCTATCTATCTATCCATCTGAACATTTGTGAACATCTAAGGGATTTTTCAGTGCTGGGTGGTTTCGCCCTCTGCACTTAACTGCTGCATATAATGGAGGTGAAAGATTTAGAGCTCTAGAATCTTTGGTGGATATTGCATGGAAGCCACTTTTAACACGACCTCGTTTTTCAGAGGACTTTTCTATTAATGTCTTCTGTGGAAAATGAGAACGTAGGGGATAAAAAAACGTTTTTTTCCCGTTTGGTCCTCTTTGTAAATGCTACTTTTCACTGTGGCTGATAGCTCATTAGGCTGGCGAATAAAGTTATGTGAATATAGTCTTTTGTAACAATGAATCTAGAGAGGATGAAAGCCAGTCTCCATGGTAACCGGTCTCAGAGCATATCGGTGAAGATCTTCCGCCATTTGTGTTTAACCTGAGATCCCCTGTTCAGATTGGAATGACAGAAGTAAAGTTACAGTCGCCTGAAACAAAATTCTACCTTTAACACGGTGTTCTGGACCACCTTCCCTCGTCACACCAGAATTACCAAACAGCTATCCATATCACCACCCCGCCCCAGCGGCTTGAATTTCCCACGCCTGCCTATGTCATATCCGGTTTCAGCACCACGGTCAGCGCTAGTTTTTCTCAAATTTCCCCCTCTCGCCGCGCTGCCCTTATTAAGCTGCCAACTTTTGACAGCGGGGATCGTGAAACGTGTTTATGGCATTTCCTTTCAAAGGTTTGGCCACCGACGTCTCCATCCGGGAAGACTGAAAAGGAGGCAGTCGCCCCTGGCACGCCGAAGAACTAAGATGCGATAAATATGCAAAGTGACGCCTCTGCAAACAAGATTTCCTTACCGGTATTCCACTGCTAAAGGCTGCGAAGCGGATTGCACCTGGCTTTCATAGCGAGCGGAGGACTGTTTTGGGGGGAAGAAAATCCATCTGTATGTGAGAGCCCTGGATCGGGTGCTACCCGAAGCGCAAGATGCAACCTGCAGAAAAGCTTCTGAGTCTCACCCTGCTCGTCTTGATGGGCTCCGAACTCACCCAAGTAGGTTTATAAACGCCATTTCCCACCGTACTCACTGATAATGAGATCAAACAAAGGGCTTTGTACATTATGTACGTCCGTACAACGAGCCTTATTTGGGTAGATTGCATCGAGCAATCGTTATCATGCAGCTGATGAGGTCTGCAAGGTGCGGAGATAGGCACGGTAGCCGACTATGCAGTCGCCCGTATAAGGTTCCACTGAGATAGGATGTATGCTTTGCTTTTATGCATTGTTTTGAATGTCTTCATTTAGCAGTTAACATCACTCCGTTTTACAACTCAAAAGCCTAAAATCAGAACGGATTAATGATTTGGAATGAGTAACCTACACCTGTACTTGAATGTCCTATGTTTTATGATAGAAACAAATAAGAATATTTTACCATTTTGCCAGCAACACACAGCCCACTACCAACTCCAGAAGTGAAAAAAACTTTGGTCGATTGTAGTCATCTCTTGGCTCTGAACATTAGAGGATGTCGAAATCGCCTGTTGGTCTTATCTCTCAGTAGTTCATGTTACAAAGTCCACAGTTGTTGAATCAGCGTATACATTGATTTAATGAAACTTCTCCATGACATGTCTATTCGTATGGGTCTCCCTGTAACCCAAACAGCTTCCCATTCTTTATATAGATCAATTAGCCTATGTATTATTTCATTTTAATTCAGAACACGAAGGTAATCTTGTTGACAGTTTCAGGTGATTTTTCAAGACAGTGCAATTTGGAGTTGCTAAGTTTAGATTTAGATGTAGGCTGACAGAAGTTAATTAGTCTATTTGGCTGATGGCGGGCGTCTCTGAAGCGGGGCTGATTAGAGGCTGTGTGGAATAGCTGACCTCTGTCTCTCCAATCTCCCGCCGTTCCACCGAAGCGAAGGATACGCAACCGAACGCATTCATTAAAACGTGATATGGCCATTTGGAACAGCTGGCTCCACAGTGTGGCACAACAGATTGGTGTCTCTTGTCACCACCAAACAAGAACTAAAACGTTATTATTGGAACTCTTGTATCTGTGAGAATCACTGAAGATGACATCTATAGCTGCCTATTTTTGTTATTGCCTTTACATATCCAAATTCGTTCGTCTATTACTCTCGTTGTGAAGGGGTTTATTCAACCCACAAAGAAGGCCACAAAGATGGTTCTCAGTATGTATGTTATCCTCTTAGAATCATGAAGGATACAATAAAACCGAATTAATTAATTTAGTTTGCTGAAGAGTGGTCATGTCACATTGGTCTTCAGCCGTGCTTAACCAGTGGGCAGCCGTGGCACACTCTGGACTTGTAACCGGAGGGTTGCCGGTTCGAGCCCCGACCAGTGGGCCGCGGCTGAAGTGCCCTTGGGGCACCTAACCCCTCACTGCTCCGCGAGCGCCGCCATTGTAGCAGGCAGCTCACTGCGCCGGGATTAGTGTGTGCTTCACCTCACTGTGTGCTGTTTGTGTTTCACTAATTCACCGATTGGGTTAAATGCAGAGACCAAATTTCCCTCACGGGATCAAAAAAGTTTACATATACTTAACGAGGATGGGGAGAAGCGCCAGGTACACTGCATGGCTGCCGACTCTATGGGCAAATGCATAGAATAGCCTACTTTTCCTCTCCATGTGGAATTCAGGTTACCTAACCTAATGATGCGAGTGGCATAGCTGATTCCTGATATCGTCTCATAGGCCTAAATTGACACTGGACCTAAGGGCAATGATCAACGCCTCTGGACTGAGGACAGCGGCTCCAGAAGGCCGAGAAGACTCCGATCAGGTGCTCATTACCTCGCACCCCTGCAGTCTCAGGCCTGTCTCATAATACGTCCCACAGCGCCACCTGTTGGTCAAAGCTGGTGCCATTCTGCATTCAACTTTCAACCAAATGGTTGTAAATTCCCTGCAAATATATCCAATCTTCGCAACAATGTATGGATGAGTGTATTCATCTCTTCGTCCACAGTACTTCGGAAATATCCCTAACATCAGAGTGAGCCCATGAGGACTATCGACACTGTCTGCGCTGTCAGAAATTCCTTAATGGCTCTGCGTTAAAGATCGCATTGTTTGTATTCTAGTGGAGCGATTAAATCGTGCGTTATGAAAATGATTTCACAATTTTAAAACGTCTTTATAACGGCATAAGTATACATTTGTTATTTCACTCTAGTGCACGGTTCCAGCAATGGCCACAAGATGTCGATGGTAGGCTTATGGTCTCTGGTAACTCAACTTTAAAAGATAGCCTACAATTGTGAAGGTGCTGATCAGTGTCTTAGGTATCTAAATCACATTAAAATCTGACACATTTACAGTTTTTAGGATGCAGAGACTATTTTGACGTATTTATGTGATCAGAAAACTAGCGTCCCTTCTTATCGGGGCAAACCAAATTGTGGATAGAACGAAACGGCTTCATTCACGCTTCCAAACCTGATCTAAGCTATTGAATGATCTTTATTTCAATTACCACTTGGCCTGGACCTTATTATATAATTTACCCTGTAATGTAGAGAGCAATGTTTTGGCAAAGCATCAGGATTTATCCATTTCCTGCACAAATTAATTTGTCAGGGTTGTACAATGACACTGTTAACGTGTATACCTTCGGATGAGAACTACGTAAAATATGATTTACGTCACCAAATTCGATATTGTCCCACGGAAGAGAACATCTGAGTGCAGCAGCGGGTGGACCGAAAGGGGTGCGTGCGCGATGGGGTGGGAGATGAGGCGCGCTGTTGAGACTTGCTAGGTGGTGGGCGGGGGCAGTGAGCGAGAGAGAGCCTTGCGTCTCCCGTAGCCAAGTCCTTCCACACTCGAGTGCGGCGACGCGACGGGCAGAGGCAGAGAGTATTACTACTTCCAGTGTCTGCGCCGACCCAGCACTCTATCCTCCGGGACAAGGAGCGTGTTTGGAGATGCCCAATGTGTTGCTGTGCAGCCGGTGGCCGCAGATGTTGCTCCAAACTTTTATTGGCAACACCGGTTGCCCCGTTATTTTTCAATCGCAATGGGACGAATGAAGGTGTCTGAAGCAGGAATCTAAGGAAGATAAATCATGTCGGTGCCGCTACTTAAGATCGGGGTCGTTCTGAGCACCATGGCGATGATCACGAACTGGATGTCACAAACGTTGCCGTCCATCGTAGGACTCAACGCCACGGCACTGAACGTTGCGCCTCCGGGGGTTCCGGACCGGAGTACCGGAGTGAGTCCACATCCACGACACCTTCAGTATCAGAGGTCACCTATTAGATCACTGCCCTAGGGCAAGAGCACCGACCGATCGTGCATTTCAGTAGCCACTAGTTCATTCAAATTGTCGATAAAATTAGAGCTTTCTCTCTGTTGAATAATGATTTACTTGTGTATAATTGACGAAGACATTCATTAATAATTTCTTTAACATATTACACAGCTTCAACAAAATGAAACTGATTTGTCACGTGTGTAGCATAGAAAATGATTGAAGTAATTTAAAAGTATTTCTGAAATCAGGAAATTGTTCATAATCTTACAAGGTCACACTTGAAATGCAATCTATATTAAATTTCCACTCGCTGTAAGAAGCACTGTGAGCGCTGATTATGTTGTCTGGTCAACTTCACCATGATGGAGTGACCACCTCATTCGTCAATGGGCAGCTCATTAACACTTAATGAAGATATTGATTGGGCTGGATAGGTGTGTAAGTGCAGTGGGGTAATTTTATTAAGCCGTTTATGTCTCATTTTGGCTGATTGAACATCTCAAATTGAGTGTCATGGTTAGTCCTGGAGATTAAATTTATAATTATTTTAGAGACAGAGGCTTGCGTGTTGCTTGTCAGGGAGTTTATTACCAATTGAATAGTGAAAGTTCAGACTGGTACACAAAATGTAAGGCATTATAAACTAGAGAGTCATATGCTGCCATACTCCATAAGCACGTGAATACATTATTATAAACTAGAGGGTCATATGCTTTCATACTCCATAAGCACGTGAATACATTATTATGTACGGTATTATAAACTAGAGAGTCATATGCTGCCATACTCCATAAGCACGGGAATACATTATTAAAGTGATGCACATTATTTAGATGTTTGCCTTATTAGCCAACTTTCTGCATGTTTTATTGTGCACCAAGGGAACAAGCAGAATCAGATACAACAGGGAGTTACGTATATGCTGAAGGATTGTCCGTTTTTCTGTCGTAACCAGATAGATTGTCCGTTTTTCTGTCGGTACCAGATGGATTGTTACCAGATGGATTGTCCGTTTTTCTGTCGGTAT
>NC_063193.1:34868530-34906030 GCF_017589495.1 Alosa alosa | reverse complement strand
GACTAAACCAATATGGATTATTTGCACATTTCAACATGCCCAACCCCCTGTGATTTCCTGCATGCTGCCCACACACACAATGGTCCAGTCTTGCTGTGTGTGTGTGTGTGTGTGTGTGTGTGTGTTGTGTGCGTGCATGTATCATGTGTGTGTGTGTGTGTGTGTGTGTGTGTGTTGTGTGTGCATGTGTCGTGTGTATGTGTGTGTGCGTGCATGTGTCGTGTGTGTGTGTGTGCGTGCATGTGTCGTGTGTGTGTATTTGTGTGTGTGTGTGTGTGTGTGTCTTGTGTGTTGTGAGTCAGCTCATTGTGTAGGAGTAGACTGGAGACTCAACAGTGTGTGGTGTTTCTTGCTTGCTTGCAGGGCTAACCACTTTAAAGACAGTTTGGCTCAGCTCAGCTCAGCTCAGAGAGACAGGGAGACAGTGCTGCTGAGATGAGAAACGAACCCAAACGGAAGAGGCAGCTCATACCGCCCTCGTCCAACACGCTCACTCAGCTGAATAATCACACCCAGCAGTCTGTGTGTGTGTGTGTGTGTGTGTGTGTGTGTGTGTGTGTGTGTGTGTGTGACCTCTAGGCACCATCCCGCCCACTGCATCTGGTCCTTTGCATGACGTTGTGTAGATGCATCTCATGGACAGACGTTTGTTTTGTTTGGATGGGTTTTCGTTTTGTTTTTATTGACTTTATAAATGACTCCACCTCTGTCTCTCCATGTTTATTAGCTTGTTGTTAATGCACCAATCTGGTTGTTGATCTGTGAGAGAGAGGACAAACAAACAAAACAAAACAAAGCAAAACAAAACGAATGCAACCCCAGGAAACTCTTCAAATCCACCCATTTGTTGTATGTATGACACAAAAGCATGTAACTCAAAGTCTTTGCATTTTTTGACGGTTGACTAAATAAAAAGAGTTTTCCCAAATTGTTTCTCAGTGTTTCGTGCTGCCTTGTTTGTGTGTCTCCGTCACGTCTTAAGGCACGCGTACACACACACAAACACACACACACACACTCACACAGTCGCTCTACAGAGTCACACACACCCACACACACCGCTAGGGAGCTAGGCAGGACGAGAGCAGGGAAAGACAGGGAGCTTGTTTTGCACAGGACTCTGCACGCATAACACTGAACCAGCTTATTCTGACCTTGCAGGCCATTAAAGCCCGAATGGAGGATCTTAGGCCAATGATCCCAGTGTTGGAGGAGTACAAAGCCGATGCTAAAATGGTCATGCAGTTTAAAGAGGAGGTGAGGAACCTGAGTGCAGAGCTCAGTGAGCTGCAGGAGGAGATGGGCACCTATGACTACGACGAGCTCCACAGCAGAGTGGCTAATCTTGAGGAGAGGCTACGTGCATGCATGCAGAAATTAGGTAGGAGGAGAAGTCACAGACGCACACACCTGCACACACACACACACACACACATACACACACCTGCACACACACACACACCTGCACACACACACACACCTGCACAAACACACCTGAACACACACACACACACACACACACACCTGCACACACACACACACCTGCACACACACACCTGAACACAACACACACACACACACACACACACACACACACACACACACACCTGCACACACACACACACCTGCACAAACACACCTGAACACACACACACACACACCTGCACACACACACCTGCACACACACACACCTGAACACACACACACACACACACACACACACACACACCTGCACACACACACACACTTACACACACTCACACACCTTCACACACACACCTGCACACACACACACACACCTGCACACACACACACACACCCTTCTGAAACCTCTTATCATGACCTAAAATAACAAAGGTTAATTTAATACTCATATTGTAACAGATTCTAACCTTACTGATGCATACACACACACACACACACACACACACATGCATGCATGCCTGTGTGAGTGCACACACACATGGGCACACTAACACATGTACACACACTACACACACGAGCACATGTACACACACTAGCTCACTACACAGTGCTCATAATATTCACAGCACAGCAGTCAACACCCTTCTCTTCAGGGCAGATCTGGACACAGCTGTGCATATTGCTTAACACTAGCAGAGTCCCCTATTTAACACTAGCAGAGTTAACACTAGCAGAGTCCCCTGTTTAACACTAGCACTGTCCCCTGTTTAACACTGGCAGAGTCCCCTGTTTACCACTAGCAGAGTCCCCTGTTTAACACTAGCAGAGTTAACACTAGCAGAGTCCCCTGTTTAACACTAGCACTGTCCCCTGTTTACCACTAGCAGAGTTAACACTAGCAGAGTCCCCTGTTTAACACTAGCAGAGTCCTCTGTTTAACACGGGCAGAGTCCCCATTAGCAGAGTCCCCTGTTTAACACTAGCAGAGTTAACACTAGCAGTCCCCTGTTTTCCACTAGCAGAGTCCCCTGTTTAACACTAGCAGAGTTAACACTACAGTTCAACAGCCTACTCACAGTATCTCACATACACATCTCGCATACACATCTTCTACACATCAGTATCTCACACACACATCTCAAATACACATCTCACATACACATCAGTATCTCACATACACGTCTCACATACACATCTCACATACGCATCAGTATTTCACATACACATCAGTATCTCACATACACATCAGTATCTTACATACACATCTCACATACACATCAGTATCTCACATACACATCAGTATCTCACATACACATCAGTATCTTACATACACATCTCACATACACATCAGTATCTCACATACACATCTCACATACACATCTTCTACACATCAGTATCTCACATACACATCTCACATACACATCAGTATTTCATGTACACATCTCACATACACATCAGTATCTAACATACACATCTCACATATACATCCGTATCTCACGTACACATCTCACATACACATCAGTATCTCACACACACATCTTCTTCACATCAGTATATCACATACACATTAGTATCTTACATAGACATCTTCTACAATTCACTACAATTATTCATTTGTTAACAGCATATAACCACTGCTAATCTCTTGTATTTTCACTAGAAGTATTCCAATATTGATGTTTGAGATGCTTGTAGATGTGAGCGCATGTTTGGCGAAGGCGTCATAGCTTGGCATAGTGTCTGGGTCTTGGACACATCTACAGACACATCATCTACAGACACATCTACAGACACATCTAGACACATCTCACATCTACAGACACATCTACAGACACACATCTACAGACAGATTACATCTACAGACACATCTACATACACATCTCACATCTACAGGGCACATCTACAGACACATCTACAGACAGACACATCTACATACACATCTACAGAACATCTACAGACACATCAACAGACACATTCTACAGATGTTATTGAGTGGACACATCTACAGACACATCACATCTACAGACACATCTACACATCTACAGACACATCACATCTACAGACACATCTACAGACACATCACATCTACAGACACATCTACACATCTACAGAGCGTGCTGAGTGGACACATACACATCTTCTACACACACATCTCACATACACATCTCACATACACATCAGTATCTCATGTACACATCTCACATACACATCAGTATTTAATGTACACATCTCTACATATACATCCAGTATCTCACATACACATCTCACATACACATCAGTATCTCACACACATCATCTTCACACAGTATCTCACACACATCTCACATACATAGACATAAGTATCTTACAGACACACCCACTACAATTATTCATTTGTTAACAGCATATAACCACTAATCTCTTTGTATTTTCACTAGAAGTATTCCAATATTGATGTTTGAGATGCTTGTAGATGTGACACATCTACATACATATCTACAGACACATCTACAGACACATCTACAGACACATCATCTACAGACACATCTACAGACACATCTAGACACATCTCACATCTACAGACACATCTACAGACACATCTACAGACAGACACATCTACAGACACATCTACATACACATCTCACATCTACAGACACATCTACAGACACATCTACAGACAGACACATCTACATACACATCTACAGACACATCTACAGACACATCAACAGACACATCTACAGAGCGTGCTGAGTGGACACATCTACAGACACATCACATCTACAGACACATCTACACATCTACAGACACATCACATCTACAGACACATCTACAGACACATCACATCTACAGACACATCTACACATCTACAGAGCGTGCTGAGTGGACACGGCAGTGTCCGGGAGCCTACCGCAGGGTAGCTGGACAGAGACTCAGTGGTGGGTAGGAGACACAGGGACAGGCACGTGGAAAAGCACATGCATACACACACACACACACACACACACACACACACACACATTGCACATTGTTTTATATTCAGACAATGAAATGACTATGTCATGGTTATGTTGCGGTCAGACAGATAAAACCCAAAACAAAGACACATATTTCAGAAGCAACCTTTACGTTTATGAAATGAGAGCGACATGGTGGTTATACACAGACAGCTGATTGATTGGCCCAGGAACTTGTGTAGGAAAGCATCTTTTTCTTTATTTATTTTTATTTTTAGGGCTGTCAAAATGAAGAAGTTAACATGTTAAGAAAAAGTGTATCGCGGGCGACTGTGATTGAGCCTCTCTTACTTCCACTTTTACAAGGACTATGTGGACGTAGTTCAAGTTGAACTGCCACTCAATATATTGGTATGTGATGTGGAGGCTACCCACCCTGGGGTCACTGGAGTCGTCCACTTCCTCTGTGGGTGTGTGAAGTCGTCCACTTCCTCTGTGAGAGTCGTCCACTTCCTCTGTGGGAGTGGCTGGAAACAGACTGTAGGTGGAGATGCCTTCACATACACCATTCACACCTAAAGACTGAGAACAGATAGTGAGACAGAGAACAGAGAGTGAGACAGCATGAGAACAGAGAGTGAGACAGATAGTGAAACAGCATGAGAACAGAGAGTGAGACAGCATGAGAACAGAGAGTGAGACAGAGAACAGAGAGTGAGACAGCATGAGAACAGAGAGTGAGACAGAGAACAGAGAGTGAGACAGCATGAGAACAGAGAGTGAGACAGAGAACAGAGAGTGAGACAGCATGAGAACAGAGAGTGAGACAGAGAACAGAGAGTGAGACTGTCGTCAGCGAGTGAGACAGATAGTGATAACAGAGTGTGAGACAGTGACCAGAGAGTGAGACTCAGGCACCCGCAAATGTACATTTATTTTCACTTCTCAGCCACCATAGCAGAGGGGTGCAATGTCTGGCGATTCCAAAACCAGTGAGCCATGATTTCCAGTGGCGGCTGGCGCGAGTGTAAGAATCACTCGGCTTCCATTAGAGGCAGCTATCAGGACTACAGACTGAGACTCCGACACACACACACACACACACTCTCTCTCTCTCTCTCTCTCACACACACACACTCCTCTCTCTCTCTCTCTCACACACACACACACACACACACACACACACTCTCTCTCTCTCTCTCACACACACACACACACATACACACACACACACTCTCTCACTCACACACACACACATACATACACACACACTCTCTCGCTCACACACACACACATACACACACACACTCTCTCTGTCTCTCACACACACACACATACACACAATCTCTCTCTCACACACACACACACAGGCATCATTAAGGTAATAGGGAAGCAGGAGATCTGCAGTGCAGACCACAGAAGGGCAGGAACCAGAATAACATCTCATTCACATCACACTGACCACTGAGCACTGAACACAGCAGGGCAGGAACCAGAATAACATCTCATTCACATCACACTGACCACTGAGCACTGAACACAGCAGGGCAGGAACCAGAATAACATCTCATTCACATCACACTGACCACTGAGCACTGAACACAGCCGGGCAGGAACCAGAATAAAATCTCATTCACATCACACTGACCACTGAGCACTGATCACTGAACACTGACCACTGACCACTCTACTCCCAGCACTCAGAACCCGGGCACAGTACATCGAGACTAAGAATCCCCTTTTATAAGTCCAATAAAAAACTTTTATTCCTAGCGCAATGCGCCTGCTCAATTTACTCAATTTTGCTTTATTGCACATAAATGATTCTGATGACCATCTGTCAGAAACATATTGTAAAAGCACCAATTTCCACCCCTTTCGTTCAAAAATTCTAAAATAAAGATGTTTTTAATACTTTAAAATAACATTTGATAAATTAACCTTATATTTTCCATTTGATTTGAACAGAATCTGGTTTGGTTCTTAATGGGAGCATTTACGGCCTTAAAAATCAGATTTTGTTTACCGTGCTCGGAGTTTGGTGCTGGCCTGGTGGGTGCCCTATTTCTGCCCACTCACACGGCACATCAACTGTTAGAACCAAGAATTCTCGTCGCAAAATCAAAAGATACACTTATGGGGTTGGTGATTGCGTTTCTTTAGGAATCCGCCGTCTTGGTTTGTATAGAAATGAGAATCTATGGGATGGAGAAGCTATAAGATGGAGAAGCTATAAGATGGAGAAACTTTAGGATGGTGTCACTTTAGGATGGAGAAGCTATAAGATGTATAAACTTTAGGATGGTGTCACTTTAGGATGGAGAAGCTATAAGATGTATAAACTTTAGGATGGTGTCACTTTAGGATGGAGAAGCTATAAGATGTATAAACTTTAGGATGGAGAAGCTATAAGATGGAGAAGCTATAGGATGGAGAAGCTATAGGGTGAAGGGACTGGACTGTAGGAGGGGTGGACACTATAGGGTGAAGGGACTGGACTGTAGGAGGGGTGGACACTATAGGGTGAAGGGACTGGACTGTAGGAGGGGTGGACACCATAATATAAGTGCACTCCAGACCCTAGTGTGGCAGCAGTAGTACTAATAGAACATTTCAACCTAATCAGCCTACTGCTCTGAGACTGGGAATAAAGATGGAGACATTCATAAAGATTCATATGCACACCACAGCGAAGCATCTCTCCATTAATACTCTACACCACATTTACAACATGCCTCTTCTAGCAGTTTCTAACATTTTGTCAGTGTGTGTGTGTGTCCTGGTATTGAGCTGATGGAGGAACATTGAACTGTGAAATATAGCTGTTCAAAGAGTAGACAAAGATAGCAGACTCTAACACAAAGAGTAGACAAATAGACAAAGATAGCAGACTCCAACAGCTTAAACATCTTTAACAGGAGAGTGTTGCACAAATGACATCACTGTGGTACAGGTGTGAGATTGGCTCTTGTTTACGCACATCAGTGTAAAGTTTTCTTCACGGGGCCCCTAGTGTGATGACACTGCGCTTTAGACAGAGAGTCCAGAAGACTGCGCTTTAGACAGAGAGTCCAGAAGACTGCGCTTTAGACAGGGAGTCCAGGAGACTGCGCTTTAGAGTGTGTGCACCAGCTCTCTGCCAATGCCACTCCAACGGCTTCATCAAAACTCCCTTAAAAGCTGCGGATGGGGGTGGGGAGGGTTGAACTCATCTAAAATGAAAGGAGGGGAGGAGCAGAAGAGGAGCCGCAGAAGAGGAGCTGCAGAAGAGGATCCGCAGAAGAGGAGCCGCAGAAGGCCGTAAATAATTACAGACGGCTGCACGGCTGGGACGTCACACAGACAAGTCGAGGCGCATGCCGCGCTATTTTTAGCCAGCGCCGTCGTCGTGGACGACCCAGAGTGAATCACGCTGTGGTGGTGACAGAATCACCAGATTTGGTTTGTTCAGATGTGCGAAATGATTCCACCTGCCGAAATAATCCTGTCGTCATAGCATCGCCACCTGCTCCAGATAGGCACGGATTTGCTCTGACACCCGAGGGGCGCCTGCCGCCAACATAACAACCGCTGATGGGATTATGGGTACTTTTGCAGTGCATTATGGGTACTTTTGCAGTGCACACGTGCCGAGACAATCATCTAGAAATTGGAGGACGATTTGAAAGACCAAAGATTACGGGTCCAGATAATCCCTTGCAGCTGGCACATCGCCAGCCGTGACGCGGTCATCATTTCCACGGTTACGCTGGCCAGGCCTGATACCGAGCAGAATGTGTGTGCATTGTCTGGCAAGCAGTGGTCAAACTGGTGGAGAACATGCTGCATTTGCATGCAAATCCCACATCTGTTTATTTAGCTTGAAATAATTTCAGAATCTCAGCTATCTTTGTTATTTCTGCTTCCTTAAAAGTCCACTTGAGAGAAATCATGCCATCAGATCCCTAGACAGCATCTTTGATAGACTACATGTCCAAGTGACAGATCACTAGACAGCATCTTCGATAGACTACATGTCCAAGTGACAGATCCCTAGACAGCATCTTCGATAGACTACATGTCCAAGTGACAGATCCCTAGACAGCATCTTCGATAGACTACATGTCTAAGTGACAGATCCCTAGACAGCATCTTCGATAGACTACATGTCTAAGTGACAGATCACTAGACAGCATCTTTGATAGACTACATGTCTAAGTGACAGATCACTAGACAGCATCTTTGATAGACTACATGTCCAAGTGACAGATAACTAGACAGCATCTTTGATAGACTACATGTCTAAGTGACACATTCAGGCTTTATGACTCACTGAGCGTCCTATATTATCAATACAAATCTCTGCAATGTGTCACACTTGGCAAAATCATCTGAGCAGAAGAGCCAACAGGTCAGTAGCACAGCATGACAAAATGCAGCATTTTTAAAAATTCATTACTTCTTTTGGAACGAATGTGGCGTGTTGTGGGTTGGCAGGGGGGAGGGGGAGATGCTGTCGGTACAAGGTGTGATGGATGACATTCTCACCTCCTATTTGAGCAAGCCCATCTGTTGCCTGGTGGGATGAGCGAGATGTTGATGTAAAAAGCAGAGAGAGGAGAGGAGAGAAGAGGAGAGGAGAGGAGAGGAGAGGAGAGAAGAGGAGAGGAGGAGAGGAGAGGAGAGGAGAGAAGAGGAGAGGAGAGGAGAGGAGAGGAGAGGAGGCAGACAGACCTGCTGTTCCCTAGACTGGCCCACAAACCCAACCAGGCTGCGCTTTCCTCAAAGCCTTGTTGGAAAAGATTAAATGAAGTTGCTTTATTTGAACCCACCCGGATTATTGCACATACACACACACTGGGAGCAGTGAGCTCTCTAGGAGCACACATGCCCATGCGGAGCACACATGCCCATGAGGAGCACACATGCCCATGAGGAGCACACATGCCCATGCGGAGCAGTAGGCAGCACGCGGAGCACACATGCCCACGCGGAGCAGTAGGCAGCACGCGGAGCACACATGCCCATGCGGAGCAGTAGGCAGCCCTTAATCCAGCACCCGAGGGTTTGGTGCCTTGCTCAAGGGCACCTCATCCGTGGAAGTGGATGTGGGAGGGTGCTGTTCAAAAACTCCCACATTTCTCCTGCCAGTCAGGGATCGAACCGGCCACCCTTCGGTCACAAGTCTCATTCCCCAACCCAGTACTACTGATTAGCTGATAGTGTTACACCCTGTACTACTGATTAGCTGATAGTGTTACGGCCCAACCCAGTACTACTGATTAGGTGATAGTGTTACGGCCAGTACTACTCAAGGGCGTCGGTTTGGTCTGAGCTTTGGTGGGGACACTACCCACTAACACCCCTCAACTCTTTCACCAGCCACTATAGATATATAAAATTATTCAAATGTGCAAAAATTGTATTGTCCCTGTCTAAATGTGTATTGTCTAACTACTATCCATGATTAAAATGTGAGACAAGACTGACATGATTTAAAACTGTCCAACTTGATCTAACTATACTGTGTAGCCTACATAATCTGATTTCAATAGGTACAGATATGTAGGCTATATTTAAAGAAACCATATGTAAGAAATGTATTTAAATGTATTTCAATTAATCATAAAATGGCCCTGATATGTCACTAGACATTAAGAAATCATGTTCATTTCAAATACTTATATCACTGATAGCAGTAGTCCTGCCAGGATATTGTCATTAAAAAAGTTGCAGCCCTCAACTGATGTTGATGTTGTGTTTTGTCATGTCATGTTGTGTTTTGGCCTGATACGCCACCCTCCACCTATCTACTAATCACAAAGTCAGTAGTGTTTCAGCATTCCGGGTTGGCAACCTCGAGTCAGGGGGGAGGGGGAGGGTATACAACGCTCTACAGTAATTTGAAAGTGATTGCAGTACCAGTTTTGGCCACAATCTTACATATGGTTCCTTTAACATTTAACATTTATTTTCTATTTGGTCTGTTATGAAATCATGCATTGACCCATTTAAGCACAGCTCAGTTTTAAGAAACTTAAATACATGCATGCTTAGCATTTTGTGAAAATATTAAGGCTACATTGACAAACTCTTAACCGTGAGCTGCCTGTATATTCTCTGATTCTAATAATTACAGATATCTAGGCGATGTAAGCACAGCTCAGTTTTAAGAAATGCTTAAAGCCGAAAGACCATGTTGAATTTTGCTACAATTTATTTAAAAACGGTTTTCTCTGGAACAGCTACAGTAACTATACACGGGAATGCATTACACCTTTGTGTTCGGTAAGGTCTGCTCTTTATTCTGATATATGGCTTGTCATGTGTTGTGTGAAGAGTGTGTAGGCCTACGATATTCCACCGAGACGAATGGATGTGGAGATGGGCGCAGAGAATAATTATTAAATCTCTTGAAGTTATTTTTCTCACAAACTGTTTATCACAGCAAATAGTGGCTAGCTAGCACCGTTTAAAAGCTGAGAAAAGGCTTTTTCATGTGACACATGATGAGTAGCCTACTTCTCAAGGAGTTCAACAGAGAAGAATGGGTGGATTTGGACGCACTTCATATGCTTTGTAGAGCGCCATGCTGCGCAGGAGATTGCGGCTTACTGGTAGTTATTATAGGTAACTTCAAATCAGCGCGATTTACCCGTATAGGCTACTACACATTACAAGATCTGTACGAGATAATCCGCAGCACTGAAGTGAGAAATGATTTAACTCTTTGTGTAGCGCATGTGAGCGCTTTTTTCCCCATTTCAACCTGAATATTGGTGGGGACATTTCAGTCAGTAATTTGACATTGGTGTGGACACGTCTTTCAGTCCCCACGCAAATCTACGCCCCTGGTACTACTGATTAGCTGATAGTGTCACGGCCCAACCCAGTACTACTGATTAGGTGATAGTGTTACACCCCAACCCAGATAATTACGCTCCCCCTCAGATCCACACACACAAGTAGAGAGGGAGAGAGAGGTGGAGGGAGAGAAGAAGAAAAGAGAGAGGGATGAAAGGAGAGAAGGTGAGGCAGAGAGAAGGAGGGGGAGAGGGAGGAGGAGGAAGAGAAGAGAGAGGTAGAGAGAAAGAGGGGGAGAGAGAGAGAAGAGAGAGGGACACAGAGGTGAGAGGAAAGGAAAATGGAGAGAGAGGGAGAGAGAGAGGAGGAGGGAGAGAGAGAGGAGGATGGAGAGAGAGAGGTAGAGGAGAGAGAGAGGGAGGGAGAGGAGGAGGAGGAGAGGAGAGGAGAGGAGGAGAGAGAGAGAGAGGTAGAGGAGGAGAGAGGGAGAGAGAGAGGTAGAGGAGGAGAGAGAGGGAGAGGAGGAGAGAGGGAGAGAGAGAGGGAGAGGAGGAGAGAGAGGGAGAGGAGGAGAGGAGAGGAGGAGAGGGGGAGAGAGAGAGGAGGAGGAGAGAGAGGAGAGAGAGAGGAGAGGAGGAGAGAGAGAGAGAGGAGGAGAGAGGGAGAGAGAGAGGTAGAGGAGGAGAGAGAGGGAGAGGTCTGGGCAGTGCAGTGGTGGGATGCAGCAGGTGGCTGGAGTAGAGGGGGGTCAGAACATCCTGTCCAGTTCTGCTCCAGTGACCACATCTAGAGATGCCATGTCAGAAATACAGATGGGGGTAAAGATAGCAAACGGACTCTTGGTTGGAGGGTTTCCTACACTCTAGCCAAGCAGGAATGTTTTTTTTAAAACACACACACACACACACACACACACACACACACACACACACACACACATAAACACGCACACACAAACACACCCACACACTGAATACACATAATGACTTTCATAGCACAAACCTTCACAACCCACTCTTCTTTTGCCAATCAACGTCTGATTTCTATAATGTTTTTTTACTTATGAAATGTGATACAATTAAGATACTTTTCATAGATCTAGAGGGCATTTATTCAGTACTGAGAGGCATTTATTCAGTACTGAGAGGCATTTATTTTTGTACTGTGAGACATTTATGCCATACTGAGGGGTAATTATTCAGTACCGAGGGGCATTTTTTTTTTGTCCTGAAGGGCATTTATATTAGTACTGAGGATCATTTATTTTAGTACTGAAGGGAATTTATTCAGTACTCAGGGGCATTTATGGAGTACTGAGGGGCATTTATTCAGTGAGGGGCATATATTTAGTACCGAGGGGCATTTATTTTAGTACTGAGGGGACATTTAATTAGTACTTATGGTATTATAGTATTTGTGGAGTACTGAGGGGAGTTTTCTACAGCACTCTATGGGGAATTTCTGCAGCTGTAAGGGTCATTTATTATGCCGTGTTCTCCTTGTGTCTTGTAGTATTTGTGGAGTACTGAGGGGAGTTTTCTACAGCACTCTATGGGGAATTTCTGCAGCTGTAAGGGTCATTTATTATGCCGTGTTCTCCTTGTGTCTTGTAGTATTTGTGGAGTACTGAGGGGAGTTTTCTACAGCACTCTATGGGGAATTTCTGCAGCTGTAAGGGTCATTTATTATGCCGTGTTCTCCTTGTGTCTTGCAGCATGTGGGAAGCTGACAGGCATAAGTGACCCCATCACCATAAAGACATCCGGATCCCGCTACGGTTCATGGATGACCGACCCAGTCGCCTCTGACGGAGACACGCGGGTACGTTCTGCGCTCTTATCCACCACATAGAACACACGGTACATAGAACCAGCACAGCACATAGAACACACGGTACATAGAACCAGCACAGCACAGAGTCGTATTTTAGGACATACAGGAAATAGAACCAGCACAGAGTCGTATTTTAGAACATATATTAAATAGACCCAGCCCAGAGTCTGTAGTTTAGAACATATATTAAATAGACCCAGCCCAGAGTCTGTAGTTTAGAGCATACGGTACATAGAACCTGCACAGAGCCGTATTTCTAAAGCACCATTTTGTGTCGGTATACTGTTGCTTTCTCAGAGCTTAGTCCATTTAGGAAGCTGTTTCCTGTATGGTAACATAGATTTATGAGAGGACTCTTAGGCTCTTAACTCCAGTTTACTCCAATTTAAACCTTTTAGAAACCTGTGGGGACAAACTGAGAGTGAGTAGACACGTTTAAACTCTGCCTAAGCCTCTCTCTTTCTGAGAGCCATCGTCTAAATGACCTTGTGCTCTTCTGTAGACAGAAAGAGAAGTGAAGTTTAAAAGCAGAACATGCACTGTGACCTGGAGAGTTATTCTGTCTGTATGTGTGTGTGTGTGTGTAGGTAGGTAGAATTCTTAAGGGAAAGTGTATGTGTGTGTGGGGGGCCAGGGGGGGGGTGTCTGTGCGTGTGTGTGTGTGTCTATGTGTGAGTATGAGTGTGCGTATGCGTGCATGTGCGTGTTTTTGTCTGTGTGTATGTGTGTGTGTGTGTGTGTGTGTACATATGTGTGTGTGTGTGTGATAATGTGTATGCTGTGTGTTTTTCTTGTGTGTGTGTGTGTGTGTGTTTATGTGTGTTTGTTTGTGTGTAATGCGTGTGTGTGCTTATTGTCTGCGTGTGTATGTATATGTGTGTTTGTGTGTTTATGATATTGTGTGTGTGTGTGTGTGTACATGTGTGGTAATGTGTGTGTGTAATGTTTGTGTGTTTATTAATGTGTTTATATATGTGTGTTTGTGTGTGTGTGTGTGTCTGGAGTATTATTATTATTAATGCGTATATTTTATGTGTGTGTGTGTATTAATGTGTGTGTATGTTTATGTATTAATATAATTTGTGTTTGTGTGTGTGTAATAGCTAGTATTATTATTATTAGTAATATGTTTATGTATTATTATATATATATATATATGTATATATATTTATATATATATATTTATATTTATATATATTTATATATATATATATATATGTATATATATAATATATATATATATAATATATATATATATATATATGTGTATGTGTATATATATATATGTATGTATATATATATGTATGTATATATATATGTATGTATATATGTATATATATATATGTATATGTGTGTGTGTGTGTACATGTGTGTGTGTGCTGGTGTGTGTGTGTGTGTACATGTGTGTGTGTGTGTGTGTGTGTGTGTAGGTGTGTGTGTGTGTGTGTGTGTGTGCACGCAGGTGTGTGTGTGTGTGTGTGTGCACGCAGGTGTGTGTGTGTATACGCAGTGTGTGTGTGTATACGGTGTGTGTGTGTGTATGTGTGTGTGTGTATACGCAGGTGTGTGTGTGTGTGTGTATGTGTATACATGTGTGTGTGTGTGTGTGTGTACATGTGTGTGTGTGTGTGTGTGTGCACGCAGGTGTGTGTGTGTGTGTGTGTATACGCAGTGTGTGTGTGTGTATACGCAGTGTGTGTGTGTGTATACGCAGGTGTGTGTGTGTATACGGTGTGTGTGTGTGTGTGTGTGTGTATACGCAGTGTGTGTGTGTGTGTGTACATGTGTGTGTGTGTGTGCACGCAGGTGTGTGTGTGTGTGTGTGTGTGTGTGTGTGTGTGTGTATGTGTGTGTGCGTGTGTGTGTGTGTGCGTGTGTGTGTGTGTATACGTGTGTGTGTGTGTGTACGTGTGTGTGTGTGTGTGTGTGTGTACATGCTTTATCATGCAGATCCATTTCTCTTCTTCCTTCCCTCTGCACTCTGAATATTCGGCCCCACTGGACCATTTAATTACCAGAGTAGATGAGGACGCATGAGTACGCCAGTAGATGAGGACGCATGAGTACGCCAGTAGATGAGGACGCATGAGTACGCCAGTAGATGAGGACGCAGGCCCGGGGACTAAATCTCTTTGAAATTGATTGCGTCACCAAGCCATTTATTCTGATGGGTGACGGATGACTTGCCAACATCAAAGCCCTCAATGCATTTTGACAGCAGTTCCAAAAACAGACTCCCTCAGTTAACCAACCCCCCCCCCCCCCCGTCACCTCTGCTAACCAAGACTCCTCCCCTCCATACCATCCTCTTACTTCATTTAACCAACCCCACCCTCACCTCAGCTAACCAATACCCCCCCCCACCCCAGCTAACCAATACCCCACCCCCACCCCCACCTCAGCTAACCAATAATTGGTTAAGAGCGGCTAAGTCCATATCCATACAAATGAATGGTGGGAGGCGTAAATCGGCCAATTCATAGTCAACGCCATCTTGAACACTAGGGCTGGGATCAGCGCCAGTCGACTCTGACCATGCGCCAAGTTACAAAGCTGGAAATGGCGATGGACCAACGCCGATTTTATTGGATATTCTGTAAAAGAGAGTCGATCCTCCAGTAAGAGGGTGGCGATAATGCACATAAAGTTCTTGCCTCATAACAAGAAGAAGAAAAAAGTTGCTCGGGAACGGCGCGATGGAGTCAGTGGAGTCGTTAATCCGGCGCAACTTAATTTCATTGGATAATACAGCTGCTCTAACTAGGCGGTCGCCTGCTGTCCTACTGCAAATATGCATTCAACATGGCGTGAAATATCCGTGAGTCGAACTATAAAATAAACTATTCGGTTTTTTTAGTGCCAAGTGTAACGCATTTTACAGTCTATGATTAGTTTGTTTTTTATTTTATTGTTTGCCATCTCATAGCGGTGCTCTAAACGTATTCTAGCGTTGGCCATGACCAAATCAATAATAATAGCCAGTAGCCACAATAATGACTGGAGCCAGAGCCCTCAATAGCCACCCTGTTTTGAAAATAATATTGAAGATATTCAATATTATTGAAGATAGTATTGAAGATAACGCACAGAATGGTCAGCCTGAGCGGACAATTACGTCCCCAACTCATCTAAAATGTGGTGTCTTTACTTTGAGTTGTACACGCCAGATGGTGAAGTAACCGTTAAAGAGAATGTTGTCTGCGGACTCAGAAAAAAAACAGTTTACTTGCATATCCACGACATCCAATTTTCACGCTCACCTGTGGAGTTACCATCCAAATGTGTCAGAGGCACAGTAGACGGCCAGAGCATAAGCAATCAATGATTGCATTTCCGTAAATCCTAAATTATGTCCAGGGTCTACTATTTTACTTAGGGCTGCAAAGCACAGGTATTTATTTGAGGTAGGCTTATTGAGGCAGACCTTTATTTCTTACATTATGCGTTATTGTGAGACATGCGTTTTGTTTGGAGCGGCATACCAGGCTATCAAATGCAGGCGATTTTCGGTTTTGGTATGGGATTTAATTTACTTTTTGACTTTTATTATATAGTTAAATGTTGAAGGGCTGATGGGCATTTAAATCTAGAGAGTATTTGATGATCACTGTAAAGTTTTCGTGTAGTTGAAAAAGTGTTGGAATTTCCAGCTGTTTATTGCGAGACAAGGCCTTTCCTTCATTCATTGAACGTGCTGTGCTCTAATGGAAACCTTATTGCATAGCGAAGTAGCCTAAATTGAGTTTTTTTTTTTTTAATTATGCATGGTTTACTTTTTATTAAATTAAGTAGGCTGGAATGCCTCGGCAATAATTGTGTTTAAATGTAGTAGCCTAGTGCTTCAGCCTCTGGCGAGCTCAAAGCTGACTATAGGTTGAGAGCAACGTGTTGGAGACCCATGGTGCAACGAGACAAGGACTTTATGCCACTGTTGTGTAATTTATTGTCTTTAATCATGTTTAGGCTACGTTTGTTCGGGACAAACAACAACGAAACAAGATCAATACAATTTTCTTTATTTGTTTATTTGTCATATGATGGATAAACAACCATAATATGCACGTCTTCTCATAGGATCCTCTAACCAATCCTCCACCCACCTCAGCTAACCAATCCCCCCCCCCCTCACCTCAGCTAACCAATACCCCACCCCTCACCTCAGCTAACCAATACCCCCTCACCTCAGCTAACCAATCCCCCCCCTCTCACCTCAGCTAACCAATACCCCCCCCCCTCACCTCAGCTAACCAATCCCCCCCCTCTCACCTTAATTAACCGTTACCCCCCCTCTCACCGATAGCAGCCATTGTGGGAACACATTTGGCCCCGATCTGCCTCTAATTTGGTCCAGGTCTGGCCCTGATTCCACATGGATTTGGCCCATATCAGGGCCAGGAGTTCTCTATTCTGCATCTTTATTGGATCTCACTATGTTATCTCACTATGTTATTGATTCAGGCCAGAGATACAAGTTTCTTTGCTAATGAGCTGCACTTCACATGGGTGAAAGAGAGAGAGGGAGGGAGAGAGAGAGAGAGAGAGAGAGAGAGAAAGGGAGGGAGAGAGAGGGAGAGATGGAGAGAGAGAGAGAGAGAAAGGAGGGAGAGAATAACGCAGTGTGAGAGATCAAACCCAGTTGGCCTGAGAGAGAGAGAGAGAGAGAGAGGGAGGGAGAGATGGAGAGAGAGAGAGAGAGGGAAAGATGGAGAGAGGGAGAGATGGAGAGATGGAGAGAGGGAGGGATGGAGAGATGGAGAGGGAGAGATGGAGAGAGAGAGAGAGAGAGGGATGGAGAGAGGGAGAGATGGAGAGAGAGAGAGAGAGAGAGAGAGAAAGGGAGGGAGGAGAGATACTAACGGAGTGTGAGAGATCAAACCCAGTTGGCCTGAGAGAGATGGAGAGAGAGAGAGATGGAGAGAGAGAGAGAGAGATGGAGAGAGAGAGAGATGGAGAGAGGGAGAGATGGAGAGAGATACTAACGCAGTGTGAGAGTTGGCCTGAGAGAGTTGGAGGACCCTGGGGGGAGGAGTCTTGTCTATGGATCTGATTGGTCGAAATGATTGATGTGATCAAAGCAAGACCCCCAGGAGGCAGCTCCAGTGCTTTATCAGCAAGAAAACAAGTCTATTAAAGAATCAATACTAGCCAAAAACACACTGCATCATGGGATTAGGTGTTGGGAATGAAAAGCATTCAATATTGCATTCCATGTTGTTGAAAATGTTAAATGTTGAACATTCAGCTTGCCAAATAGGATCTCTTAGCGTAAACGCAATATACCCTTAGGCAAATTATTTGCCTAACTATGAAAAATATCAATATTATACAGGCTGATGTTGTTTGTGTTGTCTGACTGTAGGTGTGGTACATGGACGGCTACCACAACAACCGCTTCGTGCGCGAGTACAAGTCCATCGAGGACTTCATGAACTCAGACAATTTCCGGCCGCACATATGCCCCACCATTGGTCCGCACTTGGGCCAGGTGGTCTGGCTAAACGGCTCCATCTACTTCAACAAGTTCCAGAGCCACACCATCATCAAGTTCGACTTCAAGACCGCCTCCATCAGCAAGACCAGCCAGCTGGACTACGCCGGCTTCAACAACAGGTACAGACCCCCCACTGCGTAGCTTCCCCAGGCACCAGGTCCTCCTCATGTGGGCTCCAGTAGCTTGGGCTGCTAGGGCAGGGTGAAGGTGAAGGCAGCCCCAAGGTCAGTGCTAGGGCCAGGTGAAGGTGAAGGCAGCCCCAAGGTCAGTGCTAGGGCCAGGTGAAGGTGAAGGCAGCCCCAAGGTCACTGCTAGGGCAGGGTGAAGGCAGCCCCAAGGTCAGTAGCTTGGACTGCTAGGGCCAGGTGAAGGCAGCCGCAAGGTCACTGCTAGGGCAGGGTGAAGGCAGCCCCAAGGTCAGTATCTTGGACTGCTAGGGCCAGGTGAAGGCAGCCGCAAGATCAGTAGCTTGGACTGCTAGTGCAGGGTGAAGGCAGCCGCAAGGTCAGTATCTTGGACTGCTAGGGCCAGGTGAAGACACAAATAATGAAACATATCAGGAAATGCATTGCATAATACATATGCGTTCAATACATTTTATAATGTTATGCATATACATATTACCTATAGTGATTCTAAATCCTAATCCTAGGCCTGTAGAACTAGACAGATGCATCATTCTTATTAATTACTTATGCTTGTTAAAGACTCACTCGGGCACCTTTTTAACATTTTTTAAAACACCATTAGGTGTTTAATATGAAGTAAATTTCATGCACAGAATAAGCAGTAAACAGTATGTCTGGCTGAGAGGTGCTACAGTACCCTCCAGAATTATTGGCACCTCTGCTAAAGTTGTATTTTTATGCTCATTGAGCTCAATGCAAATCAAACCAGCTAATAGACTAACAGAACTAAAACCATGGCAATCTCTAGGTATGGTAAAGGGTATGTGATGATGTGGGGTTATTTTAATTCCAAAGGCCAAGGGAACTTTATCAGGATGAATAGTATCCTGGATCCATGAAATAACTGGCCTTTAAAAATAAAAAATCTGCCTGCCTCTATGGGAATTTAACATAGGGGTGCCAATACTTATGAACCCTGTATTTTAAGGGAAAACATTTATTTATTTATGATACATTATTCATTCACAAAGAAAATTGGTGTCCTCATTTTTTTATTAAGGCATTAAGATCAATTTCCAAAAGATGATTTTATATTCCTCTTTTTAGTCAACTTTAGCAGAGGTGCCAATAATTCTGGAGGATACTGCATGTGTTGATGAATGCATACTGTATGATGAATGAGAACACCCCATTGCTGCGTTACAGTAGACGGAATCCACTCGTGGCCGATCTGTGGGATGGAGTTTTCATTTAATTTTTGGAAAAATAGTTTTCCTAAGGACACATCTGCTAATTTAGATTGACAAGATAAGCAAGCTAATATGTTAATTGGTTAGCCATTTGATAATGTTGTCAAACTGAGTGGTCCAGCAGGCGGAGTTGTGCGCAGCATTGGGAGTGGGGGCTATTACCTCCCCGGGGCATCGGGAGTGGGGGCTATTACCTCCCGGGGCATCGGGAGGGGGGCTATTACCACCCCGGGGCATCGGGAGGGGGGCTATTACCTTCCCGGGGCATCGGGAGGGGGGCTATTACCTTCCCGGGGCATCAGGAGGGGGGCTATTACCACCCCGGGTATCTTTGCGGAACTAAGATGAGTTTTTTAGAGGTTAATCAGTGGCTGGAAGTGTTATGCATGGTGTACGTGTACGTGTTATGCATGTGTAGAGGGCGCTGCCGTAGCCATAGACAGATAACATGTTTGTTTTCCCCATTACCTGAAGCTGCTTGGGCTGAAACTGTGCGCTTGAGTAGATCAGTGGATGTGTTGACAGGGAGGGAAGGGGAAGAAATAGGCTGCCATCGATTTCTGTCACAAATATGCCTCGTTGACTTGTTTGTTTGTTTGATTTCTGGCATTTAAAAAAATCAACAAATATTGATGGCAAGCGAAATCAAAACATCCCCACAGGTACCACTACTCCTGGGGAGGCCACTCCGACATCGACCTGATGGTGGACGAGGGAGGGCTGTGGGCCGTCTACGCGACCAATCAGAACGCGGGGAACATCGTCATCAGCAAGCTGAACCCCAACACGCTGCAGGTCATCAAGAGCTGGACGACCAATCACCCGAAGCGCAGCGCCGGAGAGGCCTTCATGATCTGTGGCACGCTCTACGTCACCAACGGCTACTCGGGCGGCACCAAGGTCTACTACGCCTTCCACACCAACTCCTCCACCTACGAGTACATCGACATCCCCTTCCAGAACAAGTACTCGCACATCTCCATGCTGGACTACAACCCCAGGGACCGGGCGCTCTACGCCTGGAACAACGGGCACCAGGTGCTCTACAACGTCACCCTGTTCCACGTCATCCGCTCCGAGGAGCTTTAGACAGTTCCGCATGCCGCTCCTCAGTGGCCTTCTCTGGGGGAGCAGTGTGTGTGTGTGTGTGTGTGTGTGTGTGTGTGGGGGGGGTAGATATTAAGAGGGTGGGGGTTGGGAGTAGGGATCTTGCTGGGAGTCGTCATTAAAAATGTAATAAGGTACGCAGCCTAGTAGAGAAAGAAAAGCCACACTGAGAATGCTAACACACAGTTGCCAAATAGGTCACGCTTCCACCCAGATAGCAGCTGACTGCTGGGCCAGATCGGGGCCACGTCTGAGCCACATCTGGACCACGTCTGGGCCAACGTCTAGCCAGATCCTCTGCACAGTCAGCTGCGATCTGGGTGTTCTGGAACAACACAAAAGCTGACTGCGGACCCACTTTGAGATGGTAACAGAAATGTGTGCTATCTCAGACAGACCTGTTTTTGTTTGTTTATTTACTTGTTCATTTGTTTTGATCTCCTGCCGAACATGTACAGCTTAGTTTGTTTGTAAACGAAGACCCTTAGAGAAAGTATTTAAAAGCAAAAAGGTAATACACAGCATTAACGAATCCAATAGCATCCTTTGTATTGAACACAAATAACATTGTGAGATACTAAAGACACGACGGCGTTGACTGTTGGAGCCCCCAGTGTAAGATTCTGTGTCGTGGTTGTAGCACTCTGAGGCGTCTGCATGAGCCTTTTCTACTTCCTAGCGTGCTCACTACTATGGATGTATTTTGCAAAGTTACTACACTGTTAGATAAAGGGAGATTAGTTAGGAAATGTGCTCGACATTTCTCTTTTTGACTTTTTGCCTTCATTTGGTCTATACTGGTGTCGCTTCATTTTTTGTATCTGTATGTGAAACTACAGTAGAGTTAGATTGGATACAGAGATGATCTATTTCATATACTTCTGGCTAGCAGGACATGTATGTATCACAAGAGATTGTATCCAATAATGTACTTATAGAAGTCATGTACACATTGATCATATTTTAAACTGACTTCACAAGTCTGTGTCTGTGGTTCTTAGCCAAGATAATGGTGGTTTCAAATGTTACGCTTGATTAGCTGTTGTATCTGAACTGTCATGGTAATAAAGAAGAGATTTGTTTTAGGTCACCTCAAGAGAGCATGGTATTCCTTCGCATTTCAGAAAAATCAATATTTAAACGGCTTCAAAATTATTACATGATCACTTTTTATCTGTGATCTTGAAAAGCACTCAGTCCCTTTCATACCAGTTCATGTATCATGGTCCTTCTAGAGCTCAGCTTGAGCATGGACCTGATGAACCTCCGTCGCGAGAAATTGGCGTCTCCGGTGATGTCGCTCCGTGCGAGGCGTGCTCAGTGATACTCAAGCTCCCGCGTCGGTGCTCCAGTGATGCTCAAGCTCCACGTGCGAGGGGCGTGCTCCAGTGATGTCCGCTCCACGTGCGAGGGGCGT
Source organism: Alosa alosa (assembly GCF_017589495.1). Classification (NCBI taxonomy): domain Eukaryota; kingdom Metazoa; phylum Chordata; class Actinopteri; order Clupeiformes; family Clupeidae; genus Alosa; species Alosa alosa. The sequence continues at coordinate 34,883,663 of NC_063193.1, read as the reverse complement.
GCTCCAGTGATGTCCGCTCCGTCGCGAAGGCGCGTCTTTCAGTGATAATCGCTCCCGCGTGCGGTGTTCCAGTGATGTCGCTCCCGTCGCGGCGTGCTCCAGTGATATCGCTCCCACGTCGGGCGTGCTCAGTGATGTCCGGCTCCGTGCTCCAGTGATGTCGCTTCGCGTGCGAGGGGCGTGCTCAGTGATGTCGCTCCGTCGCGGTGCTCCAGTGATGTCGCTCCGCGATGCGGGGCGTGCTCAATGATGTCCGCTCCGTGCTCCAGTGATGTCGCTCCCGTGCTCCAGTGATGTCGCTCCGCGTGCGAGGGCGTGCTCCAGTGATGTCGCTCCGCGTCGGGCGTGCTCCAGTGATGTCGCTCCCGTGCGAGGGCGTGCTCAGTGATGTCCGGCTCCGTCGCGGTGCTCCAGTGATGTCGCTCCGCGCGATGCGGCGCTCCATGTGTCCGGCTCCGCGATGCGGTAGCAGCTCCAGTGATGTCCGCTCCACGTGCGAGGGGCGTGCTCCAGTGATGTCCGCTCCACGTGCTCCAGTGATGTCCGCTCCACGTGCGAGGGCGTGCTCCAGTGATGTCCGCTCCACGTGCGAGGGACGTGCTCCAGTGATGTCCGCTCCACGTGCGAGGGGCGTGCTCCAGTGATGTCCGCTCCGTAATGCGGCGCTCCAGTGATGTCGCTCCCGCGTGCGGCGTGCTCCAGTGATACTCCAAGCTCTCCCGCGCGCGGCGCTCAGTGATGTCGCTCCGTGCGGCGCTCAGTGATGTCAGCTCCATCGCGATGCGGCTCTCCAGTGATGTCCGCTCCGCGTGCGGTACGTCTTCCAGTGATGTCGCTCCCGTGCTCCAGTGATGTCGCTCCGCGTCGCGGGGACGTGCTCCGATGATGTCAGCTCCACGTGCGAGAGCGTTATCCAGTGATATCCGCTCTCCACGCGAGGGGCGGCTCCAGTGATGCTCAAGCTCACGTGCGAGGGGCGGCTCAGTGATGTCTCGCCCACGCGGCGAGGGGCGCCCAGTGAGTCCGCTTCCACGCAGCGGCTCCAGTGATGTCCGCCCACGCGGCTCCAGTGATGTCCGGACCACGGCGAGGGACGCGGCTCCATTGATGTCCGCCCACGCAAGCGAGGGGCGTGTCTGCGATGTCCGGCCCACGCAAGCGAGGGCGTGGCCCAGTGATGCTCAAGCTCCACGCAGGGGCGCCCAGTGATGTCCGCCTCCACGGCGAGGGGCGGTTTCCAGTGATGTCCGCCTCCACGGCGAAGCGTGCTCCAGTGATGTCCGCTCCACGTGCTCCAGTGATGTCCGGATCCACGGGCGACGGGTTCATTGATGTCCGCCTCCACGGCGAGGGCGTGGCTCCAGTGATGTCCGCCCACGGCGAAAGGGCGGCTCTGCGATATCCGCCTAACGATGCTCGCGCCCACGGCAGGGACGGTTTGCGGGATGTCCGCCCACGGCGAGGGGCGTGTTCAGTGATGTCCGCCCACGTACAGGGGCGCTCCAGGATGTCCGGCCCACGGCGCAGGGACGCCCGCAGGATGCTCAAGCCCACGCGGCGGTGGGGCGGCTCCAGTGATGTCCGCCCACGCGCGGTGGATGGCTTCCAGTGATGTGCGCTTCCACGTAGCTCCAGTGATGTCCACCACGCGAGGGACGCGGTCGCGATGTCCGCCCACATGCTCCAGTGATGTCCGCCCAATGCGGCGTAGGGACGTGGCTCCAGTGATGTCCGCTTCCATGCTCCAGTGATGTCCGCCCACGGCGAGGGGCGGCTTCAGTGATGTCCGCCCACGCGGCGAGGGACGTGGCCCAGTGATGTCCGCCCACGCAGGGACGCGGTCGCGATGTCCGCCCACGCGGCGTAGGGACGTGGCTCAGTGATGTCCGCCCACATGCTCCAGTGATGTCCGGGCCCACGTTAGGGCAAAAGCCAGTGATGTCCGCCCACGGCAGATGTGTTTCAGTGATGTCCGCCCACGCGCGGGGCGGTCAGTGATGTCCGCTTCCACGGCAGGGACGTGCTCCAGTATGTCCGCTTCCACGTACAGGGACGCGTTCCAGTGATGTCCGCTTCCACGGCGTAGGGGCGTGCAGGTCGGTGATAATCACGGCGTAGGACGTGCTCCAGTGATGTCCGCTCCACGTGCGAGGGACGTGCTCCAGTGATGTCCGCTCCACGTGCGAGGGGCGTGCTCCAGTGATGCTCGCTTCCACGGCAGGGGCGGTTTCCAGTGATGTCTGCCCACGTGTGGCGAAGCGTGTTTCCAGTGCGATGTCCGGCTTGACGATGCTTCAAGTTCCCCCACGCGGCAGGGCGTACTCAGTGATGTCTGGCCCACGGCGAGGGACGTGTTTCAGTGATGTCCGCCCACGCATGCAGGGCGGTTTCCAGTGATGTCCGCCCACGCAGGGGCGTGGCTCAGTGATGTCCGCCCACGTGCGTAGGGACGGTTTCAGTGATGTCCGGCCTGACGATGCTCAAGCTCCACGCGGCGAGGGGCGTGTCTATGATGTCCGCCCACGGCGAGGACGGCCTGGCGATGCCCGCTCCACGCAAGCGAGGGCGTGGCTCCAGTGATGTCCGCCTGACGATGCTCAAGCCTTCCACGGCGTAGGGGCGTGTTCTGGCGTCCGCCCACGCGGCGGTGGACGTTCCAGTGATGTCCGCCCACGGCGCAGGACGGCTCCAGTGATGTCCGCTCGACGATGCCTGCTCAACGCAGGGGCGTGGCTCCAGTGATGTCCGCCCACGCGAGGGACGTGTTCCAGTGATGTCCGCTTCCACGCGGCGAGGGCGTGGCTCCAGTGATGTCCGCACGCGGCGAGGGATCGCGGCTCCAGCATGTCCGCCCACGCGTTCCAGTGATGTCCGCTTCCATCGCTCCAGTGATGTCCACCGCCTCCACGGCGCGGTGGACGGTTCCAGTGATGTCCAGCCCACGGCGAGGGGCGCAGGTTCCAGTGATGTCCGCCCACGCGCGAGGGCGGTTCCAGGATGCCCAAGCTCCACGCAAGGAGGGCGCGCCCGCGATGCAACCGTCATTCCACGCAAGCGGTAGGGCGCTTCCAGTGATGTCCACGACGCGGCGAAAGCGCCCAGTGATGTCCGCCTGACGCGGGCGAGGGACGGTTCCAGCATGTCCGCCCACGCACCCAGTGATGCTGTCCGCTTCCATCGCGACGAGGGACGCGGCTCCAGTGATGTCCGCCCATCGCGTTGTATCGCGGTTCCAGCATTCACCACGCGAAGCGGCTCCAGCGATGTCCGCCCATGCGCAGGGCGGTTCCAGTGATGTCCGCCCACGCATGGGCGTATTCCCCAGTGATGCCTGCTCCACGGGCGAGGGCGCCCAGTGATGTCCGCCCACGCAAGTGAGGGCGCTTCCAGTGATGTCCGTCACGGCGAAAGGGTCGCAGTGATGTCCGCCTTCCACGTGGCGAGGGCGCACGGCGGATGTCCGGGCTTCCACGCGGCTCCAGTGATGTCCGGCCCACGGGCGCAGGGACGTGTTCCATTGATGTCCGGGCTTCCTCCACGCAGTGCGAGGGCGGCTCCAGTGATCCGCTCCACGTAAGGAGGGGCGGCTCCAGTGATGCTCAAGCTCCACGCGCGCAGGGCGCCAGCTTCCAGTGATGATGTCCGCCTCCACGCATGGGCGCTTCCAGTGATGTCCGCTTCCACGCAGCGCAGGGCGCAGCTCCAGTGATGTCCGGCCTCCACGGTTCGCGGATGTCCGACCCACGCGGCGCAGGGACGGCTCCATTGATGTCCGCCTACCATGGGCGGTTCCAGATGTCCGCCTCCACGCGCGCAGGGCGTGGCTCCAGTGATGCCTAAGCCCACGTGCGCTGGTGGGCCCAGCGATCCGCCCACGCAGTGAGGGCTGGCTCCAGTGATTTCGTCCGCTTCCACGCGGCGCGCAGGGCGCGGTTCCAGTGATGTCCGCCCATCGCGCTCCAGTGATAACCGCATCCACGCGCGGTGGACGCGTTCCATTGATGTCCGCTTCCACGCGCGGTGGGGCGCGTTCCAGTGATGTCCGCTTCCATCGCATGGTGGGCGGTCTGCGATATCCGCCTAACGACGTTCAAGCTCCACGCAGCAGGGACGCGGTTCCAGTGATGTCCGGCCTCCACGCGCAGGGCGTGTGCTCCAGTGATGTCCGGCTTCCACGCAGCGAGGGCGTGGTCTAAGTGATGTCCGCCCACGCGCGCAGGGATCGCAATTCCGCGATGCCCAAGCTCCACGCAGCGAGGGCGCAGCCTTGAGTCCCGCCCCACGCAGGGTCGGCTCCAGTGATGTGCGCCCACGTACCCAGTGATGTCCGGCCCACGCAAGCAGGGATCGCGGCTCCAGTGATGTCCGCCCATGCTCCAGTGATGTCCCACCACCGCAGCGCAGGGACGGCTCCAGTGATGTCCGCCCACATGCTCCAGTGATGTCCGCCTCCACGCAGCAGGGCGTAAGCTTCAGTGATGTCCGCTTCCATCGGCGACGTTCCGCGATGTCCGCCCACGGCGTAGGACGGTTCCAGTGATGTCCGCCTTAATGCGGCGCAGGGACGCGTTCCAGTGATGTCCGCTCCACATGCTCCAGTGATGTCCTTCCACGCATGTAGGGCGGTTTCCAGTGATTAGCCCACGCAGGCGAGGGACGCGGCTCCAGTGATGTCCGCTTCCACGCAGCGAGGGCGCAGCCAGTGATGTCCGGCCCACGCATGGTGGACGGCTCCAGTGATGTCCGCTCCACGTGCGAGGGACGTGCTCCAGTGATGTCCGCCCACGCATGGTGGGCGTGCTCCGCGATGAACTCCACGCATGGCGGGACGGCTCCAGTGATACGTCCGCCTCCACGCAAGCAGGGACGCGGTTCCAGTGATGTCCGCTCCACGCATGGTGAACGGCTCCAGTGATGCTCAAGCTTCCACGCGCGGTGGGCGGCTCCAGTGATGTCCGCCCACGGTGGGCGGCTCCAGCGATGTCCGGCCTGACGATGCTCAAGTTCCACGGCGAGGGGCGCGGTTCCAGTGGATCCGCTCCACGTGCGAGGGACGTGCTCCAGTGATGTCCGGGCTTCCACGCAAGCGAGGGCGGTTCCAGTGATGTCCGGCCTCCACGCGGTGGGGCGTTCCAGTGATGTCCGCTTCCACGCATGGTGGACGCGGCTCCAGTGATGTCCGGCTCGACGGCTCAAGCCTGTTTTAGGGGCGTGTTCCAGTGATGTCCGGGCTTCCACGCAAGCGCAGGGACGTGCGGCTCCAGTGATGCCCGCTGCTCCACGGCGCAGGGCGGCTCCAGTGATGTCCGCCTGACGATGCCTTCAAGCTCCACGCAGCGTAGGGCTGTTTCCAGTGATGTCCGCTTCCACGCGGCGAAAACGCAGTTCCAGTGATGTCCGCTTCCATCGCATGAATGGCTCCAGTGAGCGCCGTCCGCCTGACCCATGCTCAAGCTCAACGCAAGAAGCGGCTCCAGTGATGTCCGGCTTCCACGCATGAATGCCCAGTGATGTCCACTTCACGCATGTAGGGCTGCTCCAGTGATGTCCGTCACTTCCACGCATGAGGGCGGCTCCAGTGATGTCCGGCCTGACGATGCTCAAGCTCCATCGCAAGCGAGGGCGGCTCCAGTGATGTCCCCGCCCACGTATGGTGGGATCGGCTCCAGTGATGTCCCCGCCCACGCGGCGAGGCCGGTGTCGCTCACGTCCGATGCTCAATGATAATGGCTCCCGTGCGGCGATAGCTTTCCAGTGATGTCCGCGACTAATGCTCAGTGATGCTCCGCTCTTCCGTGCGGCGTGCTCCGGTGATGTCGCTCCCGTCTGCGGTCGCCAGTGATGTCGCTCCACGTCGCGAGGGGCGTGCTTTCAGTGATGTCCGCTCCCACGCGTGCGGCGTGCTCAATGATGCTCAAGCTCCACGCGTCGCGGTGCTTCAGTGATGTCTGCGCCCGTGCGAGGGCGTCTTTCAATGATGTCCTCCCGTGCGAGGGGCGTGCTCAGTGATGTCCGCTCCCGTGCTCAGTGATGTCCGCTTCCGCGTGCGGCGTGCTCCAGTAATGTCCGTCTGGCCGTGCTTCAAGCTCCCGTGCGAGGGCGGGCGTGCTTCGTGATATCGCTCCGCGTGCGGGTGTCGCTCACGTCGTCGGCGTGCTCCAGTGATGTCCGTTTGGCGATGCTCAAGCTCCCGCGGCGAGGGCGTGCTCCAGTGATGTCCGTCTGACGATGCTCAAGCTCCCGTGCGAGGGGCGTGCTCCAGTGATGTCCGTCTGACGATGCTCAAGCTCCACGTGCGAGGGCGTGCTTCAGTGATGTCCGCTCCACGTGCGAGGGACGTGCTCCAGTGATGTCCGCTCCACGTGCGAGGGCGTTCCAGTGATGTCCGCTCCACGTGCGAGGGGCGTGCTCAGTGATGTCCGTCTAACGATGCTCAAGCTCCACGATGCTTCAGGGGCGTGCTCAGTGATGTCCGCTCCCGCGTCGATGTCGGCGTGCTCAGTGATGTCCGCTCCACGTGCGAGGGCGTGCTCCAGTGATGTCCGTCTAACGATGCTCAAGCTCCACGTGCGAGGGACGTGCTTCAGTGATGTCCGGCGTGCTAACGATGCTCAAGCTCCGCTCCACGTCGCGAGGGCGTGCTCCAGTGATGTCGCTGACGTCCCGTGCGAGGGACGTGCTTCAGTGATGTCCGTCTAACGATGCTCAAGCTCCACGTGCGAGGGACGTGCTCCAGTGATGTCCGCTCCACGTGCGAGGGGCGTGCTCCAGTGATGTCCGTCTGACGATGCTCAAGCTCCACGTGCGAGGGACGTGCTTCAGTGATGTCCGTCTAACGATGCTCAAGCTCCACGTGCGAGGGACGTGCTCCAGTGATGTCCGCTCCACGTGCGAGGGGCGTGCTCCAGTGATGTCCGTCTGACGATGCTCAAGCTCCCGCGTCTTGAGGGCGTGCTTCAGTGATGTCCGCTCCTCCGCGCGGTGCTCCAGTGATGTCCGTCTGACGATGCTCAAGCTCCACGTGCGAGGAACGTGCTCCAGTGATGTCCGTCTGACGATGCTCAAGCTCCCGCGTCAGGGGCGTGCTTCGGTGATGTAAACTCCGATGAGGGACGTGCTCCAGTGATGTCCGTCTAACGATGCTCAAGCTCCACGTGTGAGGGACGTGCTTCAGTAATGTCCGTCTAACGATGCTCAGATTAAAAGTGACTCAATATAAAAGTGAGATCTTCTCAGATTACTTACCTGCTACCTGTGTTCGAAGTTATCAAAGGAACTGCGATAGACTGTCGCTGTTGTAGCCAACTAGCAAACAAGCGTTTAAAACAGTTGACACCCGGCGAGCCCTCGCCCGCGACCACGATGCCTCCCCTCAGCTGTGCACCAGGCTGCGACTCATGCGTCCTTCTCAGCGAAAAGATAGTGGAACTTCGAAGCCAGAATAAGCGACCCTCCATCAGATTGAGAAGGATGAACAGTTCCTCGACACCATTCTCTCCGTGAAATGCGTTACCTCTCTTACACACAAATGCCAGATACCCTGATTTCCTCTGTCCTCAATGCTTTAACCATGCCATGCACTAATGCAACTTCTGTCCTGTTGCCTCTCCCCGGCCTCTGCTGAGAACCAAGCCTGCTCTGCTGGCCAGCTCCACTCCACACCAGCCTGAGCCATGGCGTGAAGCAAGCATCACAAGCACGCAGGCGGTCCGGGCGGCACTCAGGCCCAGCCCAACCTATCACGACTGGAAAATCGGCTATGCCATTCTGACCGAGGATGAGGAGCCCCTCCAGCCCGGAGACAACCATCCTGGTCCTCCTCCAAAGTCGCCCCCCGACCCCTCCTCCCGGACCCTCATCAACCTCCACCCTGGTCGCCGGCAGTTCCATGGTTAGAGACCTCTGCATTCCCCCCATGCTGGTCCCTCCAAGGTCCTACTGCTTTCCCTGGTGCCAAGGTCCTTGACATCCAGCAGAAACTCCCAAGCATCCTGGCCCGCCACACCAAGGTCAACAACATCATCGTTACCGCGTGGGCGCGAGCGACATCAGAGATAAGCAGTCAGTAGCACTGCAGGAAAAACTACAAAACTCTCATCACCACTCTGATGGGCACAGAAAAGCAGCTTTGTCATCTCTGGGCCTCTCCTACCTACAGAAAAGGTGCTGAGAGATGGTCCAACTGTTCGATCTCCACACCTGGCTCCAACGCTACTGCTGCGCTTCCCTAAGCATCCCCTATGTCAACAACTGGGGCTTGTTCTGGGAGGCCCAGTATGCTGAAGCGTGATGGTCTCCACCCAAACCAACATGGAGCCAGGCTGCTCTCTGACAACATAAGCGTCCACACTGAGACATTGACATTCTGTAGAAAATATTACAGATTCCGCCCCCCCCAGGTATTGATTAGAATGGCATTATACATGTGGATGGGTCTGAGAATGTTTTCTGCAGGGTAACATACAATACTACTACCATAGATCAAGCTGTGTCATGCAATAGCATGACTTATATATAGTTCTATTCCAGCGTTTGATTTCTACCCAGCATTATAGTAAAAAAAAAAAGACAAATTTAAAACTAGAAACCTAACAAATATTCTTTCCATACCTCAGCATATTCCTCAAAAGCCAGAGGCATTTTCAGCTAACATGGGTTTACTAAATATAGGTGCACTTACTACCAAAACCTTTGCAATCAATGATTTTATTAGTGAAAAAAAATTGGATTTTCTGTTTCTTGTTGAAACCTGGCTGACTTCAGACAGCGAAGCTGTTCTTGTTGAGACTTGTCCCCCAAATTATAATTTCTTCCACTCAATTAGACAAGGCAAAAGAGGGTGGTGGAATTGCCTCCATTCTCTCAAACAAATATAGTTGCACCGCGAGTCAACTTTGGCCGAATTAAGCTTCCTTTAGTATATTGCCCTCACTCTGAAGGCTGACCCAGTTGTACTTCTATTAACCTTATACTTGCGCCCTCCTAAACTATGGACTGGCTTTCTCGACCAGTTTTCTGAACTTATGTCGCTCATCATCACTAGCTATGATCGGATAATTGTAAATGGCGACTTCAATATTCATGTCAATAAGACAACTGATGCTAAAGCCAGTAAGTTCCTTAATGTGTTGGACAGTTTAGAGCTAAAAGCAGCATGTTACAGGACCCACCCCACAACCTTGGCAACACCCTCGATCTAGTCATTTCAGAGGGATAGAAGTCACAGACTTATCAGTAAATGATATAAATATGTCTGATCATCATTGTGTATCTTTTAATATTGTACTACATACTCCAAAAATTCATCCGAAATTGCAATCAAATCGACTCTTGGACATTAGAGCAGAACAGCAGTTCATAGCTCTTATAGACTCCATAAATTTAGATATTTTTTACATCATCCCATTGATCAAATGGTAGAGGCTCTTAATGTCATTGAATTAGGCTCTGCTTGACAGAGTGGCACCCTTAAAGACTAAAAAAAGGCCCTGTAGCAAACTGACACCTTGGATGAACGAAAATATCCATGATCTAAAAAGATCATGTAGGAAAGCTGAAGAACATGGAGAAAAACTAAGTTACAGGTTCACCGTGCCATTCTAAAAGAAAAAATTGCAAATTATAATAGAGCTATTCGGAATGAGGAGGAACCACTTCTCTAAGGTAATTGCTGAAAACAGTGGAAACTCTAGGGTGTTGTTCTCTACCATTGATAGGCTATTGCATCAAACACCTTTTGATACACTCAGTCAGGCATCCTCTCTAAGATGCTGAAGAATTTGCAGACTTCTTCAAAAACAAAGTCATTTCTATAAGGAGGCTATTGGTAACACAAGTAATATGTTTGATAGTACACTTAAAAACAGCCCCCAAAATTAAGGTCCTTTAACACTATTACTCAATCTGAGCTTGGTAAAATTATAACTCAAACCGGCTCTTCAACATGTGTTTTAGATCCAATCCCTACTACATTCCTCAAAAAAAAGTATATATGATGGCTTAGCTCCCTTTTTCTCAAGGTAATAAATACCTCATTAGAAACAGGTATATTTCCAACTGCTTTTAAAACCGCTGTTGTGAAACCTTTACTTAAAAAGTCAAAACTTGACCATACCAATCTGAGCAACTACAGGCCTATATCAAATCTATGGTTTTTTGAGCAAAGTACTTGAAAAAAGTTGTTTTGCAATCAGTTAAATACCTTCCTCAACAAAAACAGTATCCTGAAAAAAAATTCCAATCAGGTTTTAGATCAAATCACAGCACAGAAACGGCTCTAGTAAAGATAGTCAATGATCTCAGACTAGCTACCGACTCAAACAAAGTCTCAATCCTTATTCTTCTGGATTTGAGTGCGGCATTTGACACCATTGATCATAGCATCCTAATTCACCGCCTTGCGAAGTGGGTGGGTCTCTCTGATAATGCTCTAAACTGGTTTCAAACCTACATTACTGGCAGAGATTTTTTATATCAGTCTAGGAGATCATGTATCTGAAAAACATGACTTGCCTTTTGGTGTGGCCCAGGGGAGCTGCCTTGGTCCCCTGCTATTTTCTCTATATATGCTTCCATTGGGAAACGTCATAAGTCAGCATAATGTAAACTTCCACAGCTTCAGATGATACCCAATTGTATCTTTCTGTGGAGCCAACTAACAGATGGCCTTTGCTCCCTCACTGCATGCCTAACCTCCATTAATCAGTGGATGAGCAAAAACTTTTTTTTGAAACTAAATGATGACAAAACAGAGGTACTTCTGGTTGGACCAAAACTAAAAGCGAGATATTATTCTTAGTAATCTGGGGAACTTGGCACACCAGGTCAAACCAAAAGTAACAAGCCTGGGTGTCATCTTAGATGCAGAGTTAAGTTTTAAGCCCCATATCAGTAAAAGTTACTCAGACAGCCTATTTCCACTTGAGAAACATTGCCAAAGTGCGGCCCTTTTTAACTCAACAAGATGCAGAAAAACTAATTCCGCCTTTATCACTAGCAGGTTAGACTACTGCAATGCACTTTTCACTGGTCTTCCCAAAAACATCTAAAGAAATTGGCACTCATACAGAACTCTCTCGGCTAGACTTTTAACTAAGACTAAGAAGAGAGAACACATCACCCCTGTGTTGGCTGAACTGCACTGGCTCCTATTTCCTATAGAATTGATTTTAAGGTTATGTTAATTACTTACAAAGCTCTGAATGGCATAGCACCTTCATATATCTCTGAGCTTTTAATATCTTATCAACCACAAAGGAAACTTAGATCATCCAATTCTAATCTTTTAATCATTACCCAAAGTGCTCCACAAACAAAGTGGAGAAGCTGCGTTTATCCATTATGCCCCAAACTATGGAACACCCTGCCTCTGTACATCAAGCAGGCGAGTTCAGTAAATATTTTAAAAAAGATCTGAAAACATACCTGTACAGGAAAGCTTTTTAGTTAACTCATCTTATCCTGTAGACTACATTTTTCAGATTATTCTACATCTGCTACTATTGGAGGCAGCCAGCCAGAAACAGATGGGCTCCCCTATTAAGTCAGGTTCTGCTCAAGGTTTCTTCCTGGAATATGGGAGTTTTTCCTTGCCACAGTTGCCATATGGCGTGCTTGTGGGGGGGGTAAGAGGGTTAAGGCTGCCAGTCTTATGGCGTCATTTTCTATATTTTTTGATATGTTGCTGAGTATAACATAAACAGCAAAGAAAAGTGATTGATAATGACTGACTGACTATTATTGTGTTACATGCTTCAAATGTAAAGCACTTTGAGCTGCATTCTGTGTATGAAAGGTGCTATACAAATAAAGCTTTATTATTATTATTATTAAAAGTGGGCTTGATGCTGGGGATCCCTGGGCGCTCTGACCTGCTGAGTCTAGTCACTCTCCTCTCTCCCTCCGTCCGAACACTGTGTGTATCACTGTGACCTCACAATCCCCCGCCATGGCAACAGAAGCGGGACACGAGGACCCCGTCGTCTAGGCAGCAGGGAAACAGCTGTGGCAGGTGATGGCTGGGGTTGGACCCCCGAGGGTCGACCGGAATCGAAGACGCCCGTTAACCCTGACCCCTAGTGGACCGGGCTAGCCTGGCTTGGTCTGACCGCAGAAGGCTTCGCTCCGAGAGATCCGCACACCAGGAATCATTAGCGAGCCTGTTTCCCCAGCAATCCTGAGGGCATATTGCAGTGTGCTCACTCAGCAAGTCTTAATGTCACAGAGGCACTAAGGAGGAGGAGGGGGGGGGGGAGGAGGGGGAGGAGGAGAGGAGGAGGAGAAGGGGGGGGGGGCGCTCTGCCTGCTAACAGCCCAACAGGAAATGGAACCTGAGGAGCTGAGCTGTGTCTGGATGCCGTACAGTAATCCCTCACCTCTGTCTCTCCTACTAGGACAAAACCTACTATATATTATACTTCATTCTAACACGTGCCATACTAAACAATATTGTTTATACTAAATGCATTATTATACATACAAACATAAACATAATTACATCCACAAGAAAATATCTACATATATACTATACATAGCACCTACAGCACACTAAATGCTCCATACATACATGTATACATAAACATATACATACATACATACATATACATACATACATATATACATACATACATACATATATACATAAACATATATACATACATATATATACATACATACATATATACATACATACATATATACATAAACATATGCAGTATGTATGTATGTACCAGGGAGTAATTCAGTCAAGAGTGGAAAATAAAAAACAGGAAGACATACCTGTGATGTACTTTTTTCAGTTTAACGTCCTTCAGCTGCAGAAGCCCCTTGCTTGAGCTGACTGAGCTGCAGATCTGTAACTGTAGGGTTGCTATGTGCAACTGTAGGGTTGCTGAAAAGCCTTGAATGCTGAAAGTACTGCACATCTTGGGCTGGGTTAGCAAATGGCATGCGGGGCTGCCAGAGATGAATACTGCATACTGTCTGAGTGAGGACAAGGAAAACATTTGCACAGAGCACGAGGCCTTCAATGCCTTTCAGGCCGCGTGTGTATTCGATTTCATAGAGCATCAGTCATCCAAGAACAGGCCAGTCCATCCATCCATCCATCCATCCATCCATCCATACATCCATACATACGGCCCCTGGACACACCAACGGACGCTATGCATCGCTCAGCACTTCAGACTTAGATTCAATATGCACAAGAGAGAGAGAGAGATAGAGAGGGGGGTAGGTAGAGAGAGATGGAAGGAGAGAAAGATGAAGAAAGCAATGGGGAAGGAGAGGGGGATAGATAGATAGAGTGGAGAGAAGGAGAGGGGGATAGATAGATAGAGGATGGGATATGAGAAAGGGTGGAGTAGAGAGAGGAATAGGAAGCTGGAGAGTAAACTGATAGTCCAAGTCAGAAACCCATTGATAAAAAAGAAATGGAGGAGGGCTAGCACTCCTCCTCATCCATCACTGTGCATCACTTCATCTCTAGCACTCCTCATCCATCACTGTGCATCACTCCATCTCTAGCACTCCTCATCCATCACTGTGCATCACTCCATCTCTAGCACTCCTCATCCATCACTGTGCATCACTCCATCTCTAGCACTCCTCATCCATCACTGTGCATCACTCCATCTCTAGCACTCCTCATCCATCACTGTGCATCACTCCATCTCTAGCACTCCTCATACATCACTGTGCATCACTCCATCTCTATCACTCCTCATACATCACTGTGCATCACTCCATCTCTAGCACTCCTCATCCATCACTGTGCATCACTCCATCTCTAGCACTCCTCATACATCACTGTGCATCACTCCATCTCTATCACTCCTCATCCATCACTGTGCATCACTCCATCTCTAGCACTCCTCATACATCACTGTGCATCACCCCATCTCTATCACTCCTCATCCATCACTGTGCATCACTCCATCTCTAGCACTCCTCATCCATCACTGTGCATCACTCCATCTCTAGCACTCCTCATACATCACTGTGCATCACCCCATCTCTATCACTCCTCATCCATCACTGTGCATCACTCCATCTCTAGCACTCCTCATCCATCACTGTGCATCACTCCATCTCTAGCCTCCTCATACATCACTGTGCATCACCCATCTCTATCCTCCTCATCCATCACTGTGCATCCTCCATCTCTAGCACCCCTCATCCATCACTGTGCATCCTCCATCTCTAGCACTCCTCATACATCACTGTGCATCACCCCATCTCTATCACTCCTCATCCATCACTGTGCATCACCCCATCTCTATCACTCCTCATCCATCACTGTGCATCACTCCATCTCTATCTTGTTTTACTCTCTCACACCATTTCTCCCCCTTTTCTCTGATCCCCTCTTCATTCCCTCTCATTCCTCCCCTCCCTCCCTCTCTCTCCCTCCCTCTCTCTCCCTACCTCTCTCTCTTTCTCTCTCTCTCCTCCTCTCTCCCGCTCTCTCTCCTCTCTCTCTGAAGAATCTCTCTCTCCCTCCCTCTCTCTCCTCCTCTCTCCCGCTCTCTCTCCTCCTCTCTCTCTGAAGAATCTCTTTCTCTCTCTCTCTCTCTCTCCTCTCCCTGCCTTGGCCAGATGGCGTTGTGTCCACACCATCACAGCGGTCAGGGAGGGCTTCCCCCAGTGGGCTTTAATCAGCGTGCCTTCACTCCCCTCAAACCACCCAGGACCCCACACACACACTCACACCTGCACACACGCTCACACACACACTCACACCTGCACACACAGTCACCTCCACAGCAGAGACTCTTCAAAGTCACCATATGCAATGGGAAAATAAAATACTCTTAATTGGATTCATTTGTTTTAAATCACAATCTGGTCTGGGTGTGGATCACTGACAGGTGACTGGCTGAAGGTCAGGGTATTGTTTTTTTCTGTCTGTTTGTTTGTTTGTTTGTGTTCATGTTTTGTTTAGTTTAAAACATTTCAAAGTCACTACGAGTGTGTGGAGTAAGAATCCCTGGCGGGACCAGAGGTGCGGTCAAATTCAGTCCGTCAGTCCGTTATTTATTTATAGTGCACATACTGTCCGTTATTTATTTATAGTGCACATACAGTCTGTTATTTCTTTATAGTGCACATACAGTCCGTTATTTATTTATAGTGC
>NC_063193.1:34858530-34863530 GCF_017589495.1 Alosa alosa | reverse complement strand
GTAATCCAGAATCTTGGACCTCTTTATCCCATAGCAGCTGGCCTTATGCCGGGCCAAATCCCACTATTGGCCCACATCTAGTGGGTCGATGCCAAGACAGACCTGGGTCTTTCACTCAGTCTATGGCTATCCAGGCTCAAGGCCAAACCTCTCCCACACACAAAGAGTCCTCTCCTGCCAAACAATTCTGGGATGCCAGAGCGAAACATCACTGTGGTTACCTTTGAGTCGGAGCTCTCACTCACCATCCTGAAGGAACCTTCTGGAATGAGGGTCCCCATTCACCTGAGAAGTGACAGCCTTCAGAGAGGAGAACCATTCCTCAGAGATGGAATGGTTCTTTATGTAAGGGATAACGGCCGCCAAGGTGTCCTGTTACACGGAATTAATAGATAGATAGATAGATACATAGATAGATAGATACTTTATTGATCCCCAGGGGAAATTCAAGATGGACGAGGGAAGAACTCCCCGAAGTGCAGCGGGTCCATTAATTCCGTATAACTGGACACACCTCGAAGGCCGTTATCCCGCGTATCACCTGGTTGCCACTGTAAAGCAAAGGAAACATGCGGTTCTGTTTAAAAAGAAGCTCACTAGGTTCAGCTTATAACAACTTTGTTGGCCCTATAACAGCAATAGCATGGACAGTTAGCTTGTTTACAGTTGATTCCATTGTCATGGCCGACCTGCTGTCACAACCGCCGCCCTACTGTTTGTTATAGTTACCATTCATAAGCATTGATATGGAACGGCGATTAAACTCTTTTTATCAGATCTACTTCATAGGTGTCCCGTTATTCAGAATTAAAAGCCACCAAGCCAGCCAATCAGAAAAGAGTATTTCTTCTCTCCGGGTGATCGTTTCGAAGAGTGGGTGTGCACATCCAAAGTAAAGTTCTCTCCGGGTGATAAAATAGAATAAAGTTGTTCACCCTATAAGCTATAGTGATGCTGTGGGAAGTGGTTGCCATAGTGATGCTGTTGCTCAGAAATACCCCCGTCATCCTCACAGAAGCACCCCGAAATACCCCCGTCATCCTCAAAGAAGCACCCCTGTCATCCTCACGCAATTCTGTACACAAATGACTATTATAGGATAGTATTATTAGTACTATACTAAAGATATAGTGAAACAGAAATGCAATTCTGTATACAAATGACTAAGATATTATAGTGAAACAGAAATGCACTTGTCTGTACATGATGACAGTGGAGGAGAAGAAAGAAGTCACTGACAGAGATTTCAAATCAGATACACATATAAATTCAACATGATCGCAGGATGAGCAGTTGCATGCTAACTTCTACTTCACATTTTGATCAGGCATTAGGCTAGCTTCTACTTCACATTTTGATCAGGCATTAGGCTAGCTTCTACTTTACATTTTGATCAGGCATTAGGCTAGCTTCCAGACAAACATGTTTAGCCCTTCATCTTCCAAAGGCTCAGATGCCCTATCCTGCAGCACAAGGACTAATATCATTGATAATATTGGCTACATTTATTCAAGACAATTGTCGGATGTTGCACTAGTTCCTGACATGATTAATAGCACCTGCTTAATTGCATATCGACAGTTAATTACCAGTGGCTCGATGAGCACAAACATGCCCTGTTCCTGTCTGCATTCAGGAAGTGACCTCCACGCACTCACAACCTGCTTTATGTGAGCATGAACATGCCCTGTTCCTCCACGCACTCACGTCCTGTTGGGCAGCTTCATGTCCACTGCAGCAGGGGCAGGATAGGGGAAAACGCTGAGCTAGAACATTGTCAACTGGAGCCAGGAACACGAGCTAGAACACGACGAGCCAGAAACATGACGCTGAGCCAGACGCCGAGCCAGAAACATGATCGCCCGAGCTCAGAACATGAGCCAGAACACACACTGAGAAAACACAACCATGAGCCAGAAACACACTGAGCCAGAAACATGAGCGCCAGAACAGACCATGAGCCAGAACACGACGCCTGAGCCAGAAACACAACTCCTGAGCCAGAAACACAACCTGAGCCAGAATACGACGCCTGAGCCAGAAATCGATGAGCTGAATCATGACTATGAGCTAGAATACTATCATTGAGTCAGGAACATAACTCTGAGCTAGAACATGACGCTGAGCTAGAACATGACGCTGAGCTTGTGAACATGACGCTGCCAGGCACAATTTGATCTGTACATGGAAGCACCAGGAGGCTGTGGAGAAGCCACTATCTCGGCCATAGGGCCAAGAACACCTGATCATCCTGAGAATAAGCTGCAGAGACATCTGATGATGAGGATCACACTCATGTGCTGATTTGTCAGTAGTCTAGGTGTGTGTGTGTGGGGGAAGGAGTATCATGAGTGAGTGTCTGAGGGGAAATGTGAGAGTAGCATGAGGAGAGTGATCAGTGGGCAGCTATGGTCCTTCACCAAGCTCAGAAACGAGCATCTTTAAGATACCGTCTGGACAAAACCTCCCTCCTATTTTAGCCTGCTAGAAATACTTGTCATTTGTCACTGAATGCTGTTTGTCAATGTCATTTGTCTCTGAGTACAATCTGGGCTTCACCAGCACTCACTGGGAGTGCCACACACACACACACACACACACACACACACACACACACACACACATATGCAATATTTTAATAAATGTTATTGACTCTTCTAGTCATAAGTATCCTTTCATGGTCCTTTTCATCTGATCGCCCTATCCATCTCCCACAACATAATACACACACACACACACACACACCACACACACACACACACACACACACACACACCCATATACTACACACACACACACAGTCTATCCACATCCCTCCTCCATCTCCACAGCACACACACACACACACACCACACACACACACACACACACACACACACAGTCTATCCACATCCCTCCTCCATCTCCACAGCACACACACACACACACACACAGTCTATCCACATCCCTCCTCCATCTCCACCACACACACACACACACACACACACAGTCTATCCACATCCCTCCTCCATCTCCACAGCACACACACACACACACACACACACACACACACACAGTCTATCCACATCCCTCCTCCATCTCCACAGCACACACACACACACACAGTCTATCCACATCCCTCCTCCATCTCCACACCACACACACACACACACACACACACAGTCTATCCACATCCCTCCTCCATCTCCACAGCACACACACACACACACACACACACTATATATACATATTATTATTATTAGTTTTATTCTAGATTCTCTTCTATTCTAAAAATATTACATATATTATTACTCTATATATTAATATTATTATTATTATACATATTACACATACATAGTTTTATCTATCTTTCCATTCTACAGTACATTAATATTACACATTACATAGTTTTATTCACATCTCTTTCCTTTCCATTCTCTATTAATTACACATATTATTATTATTATTATTAGTCTATTCACATCCTTTCCTTCCATTCCCCATAGTATTACACACATTATTATTATTATTACATACATACATAGTTTTATCTTACATTCTCTTTCCATTCTATTAGCATATACACATATTACATATTAGTTTTATTCATATCTCTCTTCTATTCTACACTACACATACACATACACATATAGTTTTATCTATCTCTTTCCTTCTATCTTCTATAGCATATTATTATACACATACACATTATTATTATTATTATTATTATAGTTTGTCTACATTCCTTTCCTTCATTCTATTAGACATATTATACATACATACATACATTATTATTAGTTTGTCATATCTTCATTTCTATAGGACATATTATTATTATACATAGTTTTATTCGATATTCTTCGATATTGTCGACCATCTTCATTTATCGGATTCTTTCTTCGATTTATTATTAAGCCGATCTATTCTTCGACGAGACATTATTATTATTATTATTATTAAGTCGACGAGATTCTTTCTCGACATATTATTATTGTGGTTACATAGTTTATCTTCATTCTATAGCATATTATTATTATTATTATTATTGTCGCATTCTTTCTATTCTTCATATTATTATTATTATTATTGTTTATTCCAGATCCCTTCCTCTCCATTCCCTCCTTCCACAGTACCACACACACACACACAGTCTATCCACATCCCTCCTCCATCTCCACAGCACACACACACACACACACAGTCTATCCACATCCCTCCTCCATCTCCACAGCACACACACACACACACAGTCTATCCACATCCCTCCTCCATCTCCACAGCACACACACACACACACAGTCTATCCACATCCCTCCTCCATCCCCCACAGCACACACACACACACACACAGCTCCATCCATCCCTCCTCCATCTCCACAGCACACACACACACACACACACACAGTCTATCCACATCCCTCCTCCATCTCCACAGCACACACACACACACAGTCTATCCACATCCCTCCTCCATCTCCACAGCACACACACCACACACACACAGCCCATCCCACATCCTCCATTCTCCCACACACACACACACACACACACATTAGCCTATCCATATCCCTTTCCATTCTTACAGCACACACACACACATACAGTTTCCATCCATATCCTCTCCATTCTACAGCACACATACACACACACAAGCTCCATTCCACATCCTCCTCCATCTCCCATAGCACACACACACACACACAGCTCTATCCACATCCCTCCTCCATCTCCACAACACACACACACACACACACACACACACAGTCTATCCACACATCCCCCCTCCATCCTCCACAGCACACACACACACACACACAAGCCCATTCCACATCCCTCCTCCATCTCCACAGCACACACACACACACATAAGCCTATCTATTCCTTCTATTTCATAGTACACATACAGTTTTATTCATATCTCTTCTCTTCATTCTATAGTATTACATATTATTATTGTTTTATCTACATCTCCTTTCCTTCCATTCTTATATAGTATTAATACACACATATACTCTAGTTTA
>NC_063193.1:34838530-34853530 GCF_017589495.1 Alosa alosa | reverse complement strand
GTCATTGCACACACACACACACACACTCTCACACACACACTGTCATTGCCTCAGTGCACCACTCACAGCTTTTCAGCTTTTAGTGTCTTCAAGAGAGAGAGAGAGAGGGAGAAAGAGAGGAGAGAGAGAGGATATGCAGAGAGAGAGAGAGAGAGAGAGAGAGACAAAGACAGAGAAAGAAGTAGAGAGAGAGAGAGAGACAGAGAAGGAGAGAGAGAGGGAAGGAGAGACAGAGCTCAGCCTGAATCCTCTTTGATGTGATAAGGAGGCAGAGCCCCAGAGCAGAGACAGGGTGGGGAGATCACACACACACACACTCACACACACTCACACTCACGCACACTCACACTCACGCACACTCACACTCACGCACACACTCACACGCACTCACTCACACACACTCACACTCACGCACACACTCACACGCACACACACACGCACTCACGCACACACTCACGCACACACACGCACACACACACTCACTCACACTCACTCACACTCACTCACACACACACTCACGTCACTCCCTCACTGGTCCGGAGTGGAGAGGTTCCAGGCGTCACTCCCTCACTGGTCCTCCTGGAGGCTGGAGGCTGGCCATGACATGACCCTGATGTCGCCGCCAGCCTGGCAGTCTGGGTCTGGCACTGAAATGGGTGCACTAATGGCAGGCTTGATCAGGAAAGACATCCCATCACTGGGAAAAGGACTAATTGTGTGTTTAAAGGTACACTATGCAGGTTCAGGTATTTAAAGGTACACTATGCAGGTTTAGGTATTTTTGCCGACTGTAGAGCTCCCCCTAGAGTCGCGATATATATATATTTTACTCTGCTGTTGTAAATAGCCTACTTCTCGTGGCTTGTTCCCCCTGTACACAATGAAAATGCTTTTGTTGTGGACACGAAGGATTAACAACAGAAAAAAACTTATCTCCAAAGAGCTATATTTACTGACAAGGTATATATTCTTGGAGTTGCATGGCTGGTTATCTCGTTAGCGACTCGCTACGGCTATGCTGTATGGCTATGCTAGGTGAACACTACGGCTATGCTGTACGGCTATGCTAGGTGAACACTACGGCTGTGCTGTACGGCTATGCTAGGGGAACACTACGGCTATGCTATGGAAGGTGAACACTACGGCTATGCTAGGGGAACACTACGGCTATGCTATGCTAGGGGAACACTACGGCTATGCTGTATGGCTATGCTAGGGGAACACTACGGCTATGCTGTACGGCTATGCTAGGTGAACACTACGGCTGTGCTGTACGGCTATGCTAGGTGAACACTACAGCTGTGCTGTGCGGCTATGCTCGGTGAACACTACAGCTATGCTGTATGGCTATGCTAGGTGAACACTACGGCTGTGCTGTACGGCTATGCTAGGTGAACGATTCCCCACATTGGCTTTGTAATATAAAGGTGAACATCTTGCATAGTGTTCCTTTAAGATGCCATTTCAGGACACAAACAAGTAACAACGTAGCAGCCCAGTAGGTTCCCAACCTTTGTAAACACACCCCAGACTAGAGCAATGCTACTAGTTACATGAAAGTGCAGTTAGAGTATCAAAGTGCTATGACATGAAGGTTAATCCACGGTCGTGAGTGGTTAAAATGAGATATTCAGTATAATATAATGACAAAATAAAAAGTGCCACCTAAATAATGTGTGCATCCCCATACCATATACCCCCACACACCACCAATTAGAGCAATTAGACCCCACACAGCAGGCGTATTCAGCAAGGCTTATGAGCACGCAGCAGTGCTCCCTGCAGACCAATAACCTGAGTCTGATATTTACACAGCAGCATGGGGAGGATAGGAACAGGAGCAGTCTGATGCTTCCAGAGTGGAGTCAGGCCAGCAGCTACACCTCTGGTTAGAAATGTCTTTAAAATCAATTGCTGTGGTTTACCGCAACAATAAATGGGGTGTTAGGAGAAATAAAGTGTGTGTTTGGGCTGTGAGTATAGCCTTAATTATCAGCTGAGCGGAGTCTAAATAATTGAGGAGGAAAAGTGGGCTGGAATCTCTGGCGTTAATGAGCTGCAGCTCGCCAGGCCCTGCAGCCTGAGGAGTCACTCGTCATCAGGGGTTACCGTGGCTACAGGCCAAAATAAACATAATTAAAACACCACTAAAATAACACAACAGAAACACCCCAACCCCCCAACAACATAACCATAATCAACTAAAACACCACCAAAATAGCACAACATTAACAGCTCCCCCAACATCATAACTCAACCAAAACACCCACACCAAAATAACACGGTTGAAAAACAGCATTAAAACACTCTAATCATACTAATATGACTATGATACACTACACTACACTACACTACACTACACTGCACTGCACTGCACTGCACACTACACTATACAACACTAGCAGCTTTACCAAATCACATAAAGCACAGCATGACCCAAAACCCAACCAAAATATATTATGTAATATAATATATATATAGTATAATATAATATTGTAATTGTACGCGGTTCCGTTTAAAAAGAAGCTCACTAGTTGGACGAGGGCGAGGGGCAAAGAACTCCCCGAAGTGCAGCGGGTCCATTAATTCCGTATAACTGGACACACCTCGAAGGCCGTTGTCCCGCTTATCACCCGGTTGCCACTGTAAAGCAAAGGAAACACGCGGTTCTGTTTATAAAGAAGCTCACTAGTTCAGCTTGTTGTACAACTTTCACAGCAATAGCATGGACAGTTAGCTTGTTTACAGTTGATTCCATTGTTGCAAAGCCTGACTCAAGGCTCAACCGTCGTCCTACTGTCGTTGTTATGGTTACCATTCATAAGCATTGATATGGAACGGCGATTAAACTTTTTTATCAGATCTACTTCATAGGTGTCCCGTTATTCAGAATTAAAAGCCACCAAGCCAGCCAATCAGAAAAGAGTATTTCTTCTCTCCGGGTGATAAAATATAATATAATATAACATAATATGTAAGGGATAATGTATAGAATGCCGGTCATTATCGGGAAATAGGTCCCGACAGGGCAAACCAGACCCCGACTCGCAGCGGAGGAGTCTTGTTCCGTCCTGAAGGGACCTATTTCCCGATAATGACCGGTGTTCTATACATTATCCCGCTTATTATACGGCTACTTGCCAAAACTAGGCAATAAACTCCCCACAATATGACTCTTTAGCCTACATATCCTATAGCCTATTTGTTACTGTTTCATTGTGGCTTTTGCTGAGAAACAAATAGTTCACAACACACGCTGAACTTGAATCAAACATTCTTTAGAACACAGCTGATCCACCGTCTGCTTTCACTTTTGAATGAAGTTCCAGACCTTGCAGAGTGATGTGAAAGAAGTGAATATGAAGCACAAAACCCATTTTCCTTGACAGCGGCCTTTCCTTGACACGGCTGTATTGGGTCTTGAACGGGCCATACACGGTCACTTCGAGAGGCTGCATGCGATGGGATGTGTGGGGTGGGAGGGTGAGCAGAACAATTCTGTTGCTCTTGGACATTTCTATTGCCTTGAGTGAGATGTGAGCTTTTAGATTATCCAGGATTAGCAGCATGGGACGATCAGGGGTGCAGTTAGTGTGCTGGATCAGGTGATCAAGGAACTCAGGCCAGATGTCTTCATTCATCCATCCCGTTCTGGTGGCGGTCCCTTTGGCTCCTGGAGGCGCTCCTGTCATGAAGCAGTCCTTAAACTTGACTCTGGGGAAGACAAACATGGGAGGTATGGCATTCCCAGCAGCATTCACTGCACACACCACAGTCACCAGTTCTCCTCTCTCAGCCGATGTGACAGAACCAACTTGCTTTTTTCCTGTCTCTGTCACAACCTGATCAAATAGAAAGTTTAGAATCAATGGCATGTGCAACCAGTATTCTACTACTGGTCTAAAGGTACAATGCATTTCTTTTCATGTCCAGTTCACAGATTCACAGCATTACCACAGCATTATACATGTACCAGCACTTTACTGTCCACTGCACTTTAATATGCACCCGCACTTTATTGTGCACTGCACTTTAATGTGTACTAGAACCATACTCTTAACCTAATCTGTACCAGCATTTTTAATATGTGCTAGCTCTTTAATATGCCCTCTAGTGTATGTGTAGTTTACCTGCTGTGGCTTTTGTACTGTAAAGACACCTGTTTCATCCACATTGTAAATCATGTGTGGAGGGAAGGCATGCCTGTTAAAGATGAGAGGCAAAGTAAGAACCTTATCAGAATCAAAGCCAAATCTTACAGGTAATGCCTCCGTAAAGCATTTGCAACTAAAGAATTAATTCTGTCACCTGCCCATCACTACAGCCAGATTGTCAGAGCTCCCTGACTGTAGTTTTATTGAAGGCTGTAGCCCTTCCCAGGGATGTTGCCTCTGGAGTTCGGATAGAGAGATGGCGACGTGCTAGGAAGCTGCGAAACCAATCTTCACCTAGAGTAGACAATTCATTATTATAAGATTTAGCTGTGTGCCAAGATCAGTTGGCCTTAATTAACCTACAGAATCATGTGATCTCTTGCACACCCTAGCCTACCTGCACATTGTGTCTTTGTCCAATTGTCAGGGATATTGTTTCTTTCTGCATATTCAAAGGCCAGTTGACGGGACTTAACTGGAGGAAGGCCATGGAACTGTTCAGCTAGTTGTTTCAAGTGTTTGGCAAGCTCCTCCTCCATCTCATCTGTAATAATTCTCTGTTGCCTTAGCTACTGCACCCCTGGCAACTGATCTTACTTCCCCTTTCTCTTTTTTCCTTATGAATCTTAAAAGGCTTGACTTGTCAATATTTCTGTCCCTTGCAGCTGCTCTGATAGACTTCTTTCCTTCCTTGACCTCAGCGGCTGCACTCTCCATCTCCTCGAGGGGTGTTTTGCCCCAGGTTGTCTTCCTGGTGTATTGTCTTGGCATGATGGCTTTTCTACAATGTTTATGACATTTAAAATATTAATGTAATTAATGTTTTAATATATGTAAAATATATGTAATTAATATTAATATTACATTACATATGCAATGTAATATTACATTAAAATATGTTTAAAACTAAACTTAACTTGTGCCTCATGGTGGGGTAAAGTGAGACACTGTATCACTTTACCCCACAGCATTTGTCTCAATTTACCCCACCTCCACCATTTTTGAAAAAATGACCTTTCTTAGCAATTCAGGCTAACCTTCAGCTAGCATCATCACATGGTTTTATATGTTGGTAGTTCATCAACAGGTATGCTATACGTTTTTCTACCTGAATCAATTTGCTTTGGCACAACAGTTGATTAAGTTGACAGCAAGAAAATTTACTTTTACATGCAAAAAAAAAAAACATTTTGTTGGAAAAAACATGCTTACCTCAGCTGAAATGAGCTTCTCTCCTTTATGGCCAAGGGGAAATGGGAGGAGCTTGGAAACAAAATGGTCACATGGGCACAAATGTGTTCTGTTGCCTAGATACAGGGGTTCTCACATTACCCAGTGTCTCACTTTACCTCACTCTCCCCTATGCTTGGCTGTCTGTGTTTTCCATTTGGCAACAATCTCGATCAATATTCCATTCTGTGGTGGATAAAGATAGATTTGGATGTCAATTATCAATACTCCATTCTGTGGTGGATAAAGATAGATTTGGATGTCAATTATCAATACTCCATTCTGTGGTGGATAAAGATAGATTTGGACGTCAATTTCTTGCAGCAATACTCCAGTGCTTGGAGGCCCGAAATATCCGAGGGAGAAACGTGAGCTCTTGAGGTTGAGTGATTCTCTTCAGGAGACAGTTTGGAGCCTAATACGCTCCGATTCATAAGGAGATCGATCTGGTGAGTAATGTCATTCTCAACCTGAGAAACAGGGGCGTGCAAAGACCTTTGAAGGGGCAGGGGCTCAAATTTAAAAAAAGGACACATGGAACAAAATTTTCACAAAACGTGTTAACTTTATTTAAAACTTAATTTTGATTACAACCCAATAGAGAATACAGTCTCCTTGGTTCTGAAAATTCAATAGGAGTGCATGTACTGTAGGCCTACTGTAGCCAGGGCACAGACAGATAGGTATTTTCAGTTTGCATTAGGCTATTGTCTACACAGAGATCATAGGCTATAAGGCTACATCTTATTGATTCAATTCAAAGCTAATTTTAATAGCCTAGAAATCTAGACGCACCCTAGCGGCAGCAAATACTGTATGTTATTGCCTAGTCTGGCTTGTCAGGCTATAATTTTAATGTTTATCACAGTGAACTACCACCATTAGCAAGCTGGTGTCTTGCAGATTCACGTGCTAATGCGTGTGGCCACTGAGTGAAATGGCCAGCGTAATGTAGCCTACTGTAAACAGAGAACGGCGTGTGGAGTTGGGTTAGTTAAACAACTACAGTAGCCTATGTCGTCGGCTTATGACGATTTAGAAAAGGTTTGCATACTCTGTTTTATGAACTAGGTCTACTAACCTAAGCTACTATAACATAGTAACCTAAACAGAATATGTTATGAACGTTCAGCCTTAGATTTTCGAAGCTGCCAGGTTATTGAAATGGATGGACCATGACATGGTTAAAACGGGTTTGATAGGCTACTTCATTAAACATGAAACAACTTTAAACAATTTATTCTCTATCTCTAAGCTGAATACTATTGCATGTTCAGATAGGCTAACTGCCAAGTGACCTTACCGTGCTCCCAAACGTCTCCTGCAGCACTGTGCCTGCATGCACCTTCTGAGAGTTGAATGTATGACGTCACGGATTGGTGGCCGCAAGGAAAATTGTTATTTTTGTACATTTCTAATTTCACAAACTATTAATGAGACACTTTAGCGAATATTCACGTTGGAACTAGCGGAAGTACTACACATTTTAAAAAGTAAAAAAACGGGTCTTGTCAAAAGGGCACTTGGACATCAAAGGGGCAAAAGGGCAGGTGCTAGAGCCCCTGTAGCCCCCCCTTCTCTGCACGTGCCTGCTGAGAAATAGTATTATATATATATATATATATAATAATATTATATATCCTCTCTCTCCATCACACACGCTGCACGCGCATGTATGTGTGTGTGAGAGAGAGAGAGAGAGGGGCTGAGACAGAGAGAGCATGATGCTTGTAATGTCTGCTTGTTGCTTACAGTTTTTCTCAATTGTTTACACACAGAAACTGACACAGTGAGACACAGTGACCACAACATGTAACTCGTGCACAAACACCCTGAACCAATTTTGCTAAACTACTGTACAAGCACAATTCCTGCTTTACACTCAAATTGCAGTTCTAAAACACACTTTTTTCACAACACTACACACAATTCCATGAAGAAAATCTCGTTTTCACAAGCACACACTGCCATTCAAATTCTGAAGTTAATTGCCCTACTGTGCACACTGACTCATCACATGGGCAAACACCGGTCACATAGTTTTACAATTAGCAATTAGAGCTTTAGCATAATGCTTGTGATGTGATGAGGTGCTGTGGCCAGACCAAAACAGAAGAGAGGATGCTGCATAGTTTTTTTTTTACTATAACTGTATACAGTAAATTCTTCTGTTGTTTTGTATATAGACCACTGTATGTGCAACTTTGTGTTGGTTGGGATGTACACTCCTGTTATCTGGTGGACATCCATTTCCTGTTTAGCTCCCTCTATTCCCTACAGGCATCCGTCTCCTCGGACACAAACCCCACGGCATTCTGGGAGATTGATGTTGTCAGCAATCAGAAGCCTGGTGGTAGGTGCAGCCGCTTCAGGAGGACTAATGACCCTCTCAGTGTCAGGAGTTACACGTCCGCTCGTTAATCCATAATCCTCTTTAATAACCACAATCCCATGCCTGCTTTGGACCTGCTGCCTTTTCACACACATCTTAGTCCTCAAACCTCCACCTCTCTCTCTCTCCTGGCTGGATGGTTATATTCCTCTCTCTCTCTCCTGGCTGGCTGGATATATTCCTCTCTCTCTCTCCTGGCTGGCTGGATATATTCCTCTCTCTCTCCTGGCTGGCTGGTTATTTCTCTCTCTCTCTCCTGGCTGGCTGGTTATTCTCTCTCTCCTGGCTGGATGGTTATTCTCTCTCTCTCTCTCTCTCTCTTGGCTGGCTGGTTATTTCTCTCTCTCTCTCTCTCTCCTGGCTGGATGGTTATATTCTCTCTCTCCTGGCTGGCTGGATATATTCTCTCTCTCTCTCCTGGCTGGCTGGTTATTCTCTCTCTCTCTCCTGGCTGGCTGGATATATTTCTCTCTCTGTCTCTCCTGGCTGGCTGGTTATTCTCTCTCTCTCCTGGCTGGCTGGTTATTCTCTCTCTCTCCTGGCTGGCTGGTCTCTCTCTCCTGGGTGGCTGGTTATTCTCTCTCTCCTGGCTGGCTGGTCTCTCTCTCCTGGCTGGTTGGTTATTCTCTCTCTCTCCTGGCTGGATGGTTATTCTCTCTCTCTCTCTCTTGGCTGGCTGGCTGGTTATTCTCTCTCTCTCTCCTGGCTGGCTGGTTATTCTCTCTCTCTCCTGGCTGGATGGTTATTCTCTCTCTCCTGGCTGGCTGGCTATATTCCTCTCTCTCCTGGCTGGCTGGTTATATTCTCTCTCTCTCTCTCCTGGCTGGCTGGTTATTCTCTCTCTCTCTTGGCTGGCTGGTTATATTCCTCTCTCTCTCCTGGCTGGCTGGTTATTCTCTCTCTCTCCTGGCTGGCTATATTACTCTCTCTCTCTCCTGGCTGGCTGGTTATTCTCTCTCTCTCTCTCTCTCCTGGCTGGCTGGTTATTCTCTCTCTCTCTCCCTCTCTCTCCTGGCTGGCTGGTTATATTCCTCTCTCTCTCTCCTGGCTGGCTATTCTCTCTCTCTCTCTCTCCTGGCTGGCTGGCTATATTCCTCTCTCTCTCTCTCTCTCCTGGCTGGCTGGCTATATTCCTCTCTCTCTCTCTCCTGGCTGGCTGGTTATATTCCTCTCTCTCCTGGCTGGCTGGCTACTCTCTCTCTCTCTCTCCTGGCTGGCTGGTTATATTCCTCTCTCTCTCTCTCTCTCTCCTGGCTGGCTGGTTATTCTCTCTCTCTCTCCTGGCTGGCTGGCTGGCTGGCTATATTCCTGACACAGCTCCCTGGGGGAGACAACTGTGGAAGGCACGTAGCTCGTCAGTGCTCTTATTTTGACACCTTCTCACAGACGAGGTTGTTTCCTCTCCACACATCTGTCTGTGCAGTGCTGCTAAAAATGCCATGCCGGGACAAGGCCACTGGTCAGACGAGAACACAAACGTGTAGTCGGCGCAAATCAAAAGTCCCCTTGAGCGACGGCTCCTTGCCAAAGTTTTGAGAACTGAATGAATTTGCATCATATCAAATTCACTCACAGAAAAAGCTGTTACGGAAATAGCTTTGGAAAAGAAATTGCAGAATATTCTCGCTGGAATACATGCAAGTAGATGTTGTTCTCCAAGTCCCACATAGAACAAATTGACATTGACATTGTTGATGACTCTCCGTTGTGTGTGCGTGTGTGAGAGTGTGTTTGTTTGTTTGTGTGTGTGTGTGTGTCTTGTGTGTGAATGTCTATGAATGATGTAGAGGTGGTTCTGTAAGTGGTTCCAAATGTAGAGGTGGTTCCTATAGGAAAAGCCAACAGATGTAGCAGTGTTGGCATCTGCTCTCGATGTGTTTCTCACTCATTACTCACCTCAACATTGTGTTTCTCATTCATTACTCACCTCAACATTGTGTTTCTCATTCATTACTCACCTCAACATTGTGTTTCTCACTCATTACTCACCTCAACATTGTGAGTACTTGTCATGTAGTGCCACAGTCACGTCCAGCAGCAGATTAACAACAATCAATATCAATGGGGGCTGAAAGGGTGGTGTTGGTGGTGGGGGCTGAAAGAGCGCTTCCTCTTGTGTGAGTGTGTTTGCTCTGTGGATAAGCCCCTAGATTAGGCCTCCATTGTTGAACCAACAAGTCATTTCCATTCCATAAATGAGATCGCAAACACCTCACAGCAGAAACACACACTGCCTCTACAGACACACACTTTTATGGGTGTCATGATTTCTCCATTACAACTCGTAAGCCATGTCTCTCTCTCTCTCTCCCTGTGTGTGTGTGTGTGTGTGTGTATGTGTGTATGGGTGTGTGTATGTGTGTGTGTGATAAAACCCCACCTGTGTCCCCATGTGGCCATTGATTTTGCTGTAAGTGAGCTCAGAGGGACTTAAGAAAGTGTGTGTGTGTGTGTGTGTGTGTGTGTGTATATGTGTGTGTGTGTGTGTGTGTGTGTGTGTGTGTGGAGGGAAGTGGGGGATGCACTATCACTATTAGACTCAACAGGGGAAAAACACATTAAAGCGACCTGCTGTCTCAGAGTTCTAGCAAACACACAGTTCTGAGATCGCCGGCAACATTGGAAGTGTTCCGTTCCTACAGACGCACACCAGAGCCACGGAACACCTGCTCACATCAGAACGTGTTCTTAATCATTCCCCCACATCAGAACACCTGCTCACATCAGAACGTGTTCTTAATCATTCCCCCACATCAGAACGTGTTCTTAATCATTCCCCTGCTCACATCAGAACACCTGCTCACATGAGAACGTGTTCTTAATCATTCCCCTGCTTATGAAAGTGAGCAGAGGAAGAGCAGGCAGCCAACTGCAGACCATCACCATTGTCACACAACATTAATCAAAATGGGTTTTGACTATGTGTTCCGTCATGTAGGAGAACCTATGTATTCCATCATGTAGGAAGAGATGGTTTGATCCTCAGCCTTAAATTGTCTAAAAATCTCTAAAGTGTCTAAAAAATGAAGAGCATTAAAATGAGAAGAGCATTAGATTAGAAGAGCATTAGATTAGAAGAGCATTAAAATGAGAAGAGCATTAGATTAGAAGAGCATTAGATTAGAAGAGCAAGGTGGACCCAGTAAGAGGGTCATGGTAGAAAAATAAAACAATGTGATGACTCCCCATAGAGTGCACACACTGATCACATGCTGTTACAGGGTGTTTACTCCCCATAGAGTGCACACACTGATCACATGCTGAGGCAGGGATGATGACCGCATAGAGTGCACACACTGATCACATGCTAAGGAGTGAATGCTGTTTCAGGGTGATGATGACCCCATAGAGTGCACACACTGATCACAAGCTGTTACAGGGTGATGATGAACCCATAGAGTGCACACACTGATCACATGCTGTTACAGGGTGCTGACGAACCACCCATAGAGTGCACACACTGCTCACATGCTGTTACAGGGTGCTGATGAACCCATAGAGTGCACACACTGATCGCATGCTAAGGAGTGAATGATGTTACAGGGTGATGATGACCCCATAGAGTGCACACACTGATCACATGCTAAGGAGTGAATGATGTTACAGGGTGTTGACTCCCCATAGAGTGCACAAACTGATCACATGCTAAGGCAGTGATGATGAACCCATAGAGTGCACACACTGATCTCATGCTGTTACAGGGTGTTGACTCCCCATAGAGTGCACACACTAATCACATGCTGTTGCAGGGTGATGATGAACCCATAGAGTGCACACACTGCTCACATGCTGTTACAGGGTGCTGATGAACCCATAGAGTGCACACACTGATCGCATGCTAAGGAGTGAATGATGTTACAGGGTGATGATGACCCCATAGAGTGCACACACTGATCACATGCTAAGGAGTGAATGATGTTACAGGGTGTTGACTCCCCATAGAGTGCACAAACTGATCACATGCTAAGGCAGTGATGATGAACCCATAGAGTGCACACACTGATCTCATGCTGTTACAGGGTGTTGACTCCCCATAGAGTGCACACACTAATCACATGCTGTTACAGGGTGATGATGAACCCATAGAGTGCACACACTGATCGCATGCTAAGGAGTGAATGCTGTTACAGGGTGATGATGGGCCCATGATGTATGTGTGTTTTCCCCCAAAGCCTCACAGGAATACAGTAGAAGACTTTCACACCATCACACATGCTGAGGTGCTGAGACGTGTGTGTGTGAGAAAGAGAGAGAGCATGTGTGTCTGTGTGCTAATCTTAACTTCCTGCTTCTTCACAGGCTATAATGAGCAGAGGATGATTTGCCTTTACCCTCGTTGGCTTGGTCAATTAATTGAAGTAATAGTTGGGCGTGTTGCAACAACAGATTCTGTGTTAAAAGTAAACCATAATTCCTCTAACATCATTATGAAATACAGTTAGCTATATGATGAAGTTTATGATTGAAAAGGGGCTTGGGGTTAGTGTTACATAACATGACATTACATGAGAGTCAATAAGCATCAATGAATATGCTCATATAACCTTAACTGCATCAACTGCATCATATAAGATAGTTCACTGCATCAATAAATATGCTCATGTACTGTAAGCTACTTAACAGTTTAATTCTAATGTGATAACATGTGGATGTAGAGTTTCATAGCAAAGAAAAGAAAAGAGTATGTTTTGCCCAGTTGCCATACGGTGGCTGATCCTGCTCTTTAGGGGAAGGTGTCATAAAATAAGCACATAATTGCTTTAGCATCCTGCGGCTACTATATTGCTTTAGCTTCTTGCGGCTACCATATTGCTTTATCATCCTGTGGCTAGGCTACTATATTGCTTTAGCATCCTGCGGCTACTATATTGCTTTAGCATCATGCGGCTACTATATTGTCCTTTGTGGGCAAAAGTTACCCAGATCCCCCAAACTCAGTTTAGACCAACTGAGAGTGCTCAGACAAGGCCAACTGTCAGACAAGCACAGTGCGTCCAGACAGTTCCAGGGGAGTTGATCACTTATTTGATACATTTATTGCCTGGGTTTCTCTTTGAACTCAATCTATTGCGGGCATTGGTCTGATCTGCCTGTGTAAAGAACACCATGAAATGGCTTAAAAAAAAATCAGCTGCAGAGCTGAAGCTGCACCTCAATGCGTTTAAATGGGCTGAAGCTGCACCTCAATGCGTTTAAATGGGCCATGCTGCACCTCAATGCGTTTAAATGGGCCATGCTGCACCTCAATGCGTTTAAATGGGGTGAAGCTGCACCTCAATGCATTTAAATGAGCCGTGCTGCACCTCAATGCGTTTAAATGGGCCGTGCAGCACCTCAATGCACAATGCGTTTAAATGGGCCGTGCTGCACCTCAATGCGTTTAAATGGGCCGTGCTGCACCTCAATGCCTTTAAATGAGCTGAAGCTGCACCTCAATGCATTTAAATGGGCCGTGCTGCACCTCAATGTGTTTAAATGCGCTGAAGCTGCACCTCAATGCGTTTAAATGAGCTGAAGCTGCACCTCAATGCGTTTAAATGGGCTGAAGCTGCACCTCAATGTATTTAAATGGGCCCTTAGCTGAAGCTGCACCTCAATGCGTTTAAATGGGCTGAAGCTGCACCTCAATGTATTTAAATGGGCCGTGCTGCACCTCAATGCGTTTAAATGGGCGTGCTGCACCTCAATGCGTTTAAATGAGCTGAAGCTGCACCTCAATGCGTTTAAATGGGCCGTGCTGCACCTCAATGCGTTTAAATGAGCTGAAGCTGCACCTCAATGCATTTAAATGGGCCATGCTGCCTCAGGATTATAAAGGGAAAATCAGGTTATGACGACCTGCAAGAGATGAAGACTTAACGACCTAGCCGAGTTGAACACCATAGCAACAATAATGTATTTAGTGTGTTGATCTGGGATGTGTGCATGTTGTTTTGTGTGATGTTCCAGGAGGCAGAGGCTCCCTTGGGATCCTCCAGCAGCCTCCCCTGAGGGGCATGTGTGCAGCATTACACAGGCATCCCCTGAAGGAGAGGGGCTCTTCCACTCCCTGGCTCCCTCATTTGAATTCAGTCTCTCCTCTAGGTGACATTATGTCTTAAAAGTGACACCACCTCTCAGTTCCTCGCTTTTGATGTTGTGCATTCATTCATTATTCATGTTGACTTAAAAATGACAATTATTCTAGCTTTTCTTTGCCAGCCAGTGAACAGATGTGTGTGTGTGTGTGTGTGTGTGTGTGTGTGTGTGTGTGTGTGTGTGTGTATGTGTGTGTGTGTGTGTGTGTATGTGTGTGTGTGTGTGTGTGTGTGTGTGTGTGTGTGTGTGTGTGCCCTCTGTGCCTGATGGATGCTGGATGCTGTGAGCCAGTGAGATGCTAATAAACATGCAGGGCATCTGAGCAGAACAGACAGGCAAGAACAAGAAAGAAGGTCGAATCCTTGAGGTCGTACGGAGGTCATACAGAGACGGGCCGGAAGGTAGAGCCGTAATGGAACACCACAAAGGGCCCAGGTTCCCAAGGTAGAACCGTATTAGAACACCACAAAGGGCCCAGGTTCTGTTATCAGGAATCAATACAGACATGGGAGAGTCTGAGGTTGGGATACTACACTCTACACAGACTCAGGGACCACATGGTATAGCGAGCAGCACAATGCCACATTATGAATCATGAATCTGTGTGTGTGTGTCATGTTCTCATATGAGATTTTAGCACGTGTGTGTTTGTCATGTTCTCATATGAGATTATAGCACATGTGTGTGTGTGTCATGTTCTCATTTAAGATTATAGCACATGTGTCTGTGTCATGTTCTCATATGAGATTATAACACATGTGTGTGTGTCATGTTCTCATATGAGATTATAGCACATGTGTGTGTGTGTCATGTTCTCATATGAGATTATAGCACATGTGTGTGTGTGTCATGTTCTCATTTAAGATTATAGCACATGTGTCTGTGTCATGTTCTCATATGAGATTATAGCACATGTGTGTGTGTGTGTCATGTTCTCATATGAGATTATTGCACATGTGTGTGTGTGTCATGTTCTCATATGAGATTATAGCAAATGTGTGTGTGTCATGTTCTCATATGAGGCTGCGCTGGAGGAGCCGCTTGAATACGTCCCACGACCAGCAGAGGGATGTGTGTGTGTGTGTGTGTGTGTGTGAGTGTGTGTGTGATTCTGTGTGTGAGCCAGGTTTCATATGTCCCACGACC